>NW_025880935.1:0-3898 GCF_002878395.1 Capsicum annuum
AATTTTATTTCAATTATAGTCAATTTAATAGATTGACCAAATTAAATCGATACTCGATACAAATTGATACCTCACTTAATCCCAAGCTGCTTGATTTGATAAAATCAAACACATATTTTCCAAATAAATTAATTTTAAGAATAAATTATACTTAAATCAAGATTTTTCAACCATTTGAATTTATTTTCAAAATAATCCTTGATAAAAAAATTCAATACTCCGTAAAATAGATATTTAAGTAACAAAATTACATATTTTCATATAATTGAATACGATAATATATAATCGCTACTTAAAATAATAAGTTTACCCAAATAAATAGCTTGAAAAGATTCTTATTCAGATAAAATATATGTTGCGATTTTATTTTAAAATCGAAGAAACTCGAGATTAAACATAGTTGTGGAGGGCAAAAATTAGGTGTCAACAACTGCCCCCTCCCTTTGGGTAGGATGGATGCAAATAATCCTGGGCAAAGGGAGGTTGACATTCCTAATTTTTGTCCGACCACAAATTCGTATCTAAGAGAGGTTGGTTTTCCGCACGAGTTTCATGAAGTTATGGCCGACCCTCAGTATCAGGTTTCCTACATATCTCATGTTACATGAGAATTCAGGTCACTTGTAGTTCAT
Source organism: Capsicum annuum (assembly GCF_002878395.1). Classification (NCBI taxonomy): domain Eukaryota; kingdom Viridiplantae; phylum Streptophyta; class Magnoliopsida; order Solanales; family Solanaceae; genus Capsicum; species Capsicum annuum. The sequence goes on from NW_025880935.1 coordinate 633, forward strand.
AAAGCTTGATTTTAAGCACGATTTTCAAGCAAATTCACCAACTATTACGGTTTTAGAGTTTTTGGTTAAATCGAGAAGCTGGAGAATAAAGGGATTTGTGGGGAGGTTGGAATGCAGTCGAGTATTCTACAGAGATCCCAGCCTACATATCCCCAAGATTTTAGGGAATCAGACTGTTTGTAGTTCGACTCGATCGGTAGAAAAGATAGTCTTTTATTTCAGATGATCTTTGGCTCGGAATGAGTGACAAGTTAATGAGTTGCGGAAAAGAGGCTTGTAACATCTTAACCATGAATGTGGAGCTCTTCACATCCATAGGTAAGAATTTACGTGGGCATAATTTCCAAAACTCTAAGTGTTTTGCCACCTGAATTTGAAAGAAAGAGAAGGTTACCCTCGGCGTGAGTTTAGAAATATTTTGAAGGTGAAGCTGAAAACAGAATATCCAAAAATGCCTACATGCCTTCTAATAGAGGTGTGGTTAGATGGTGGTGGTGATTATCATTTAGCTCGCGTCTAGAGAGTTTGAGATCCCTCTCTAGACTATGTCCCGTTTTGCTGCTGAGAAGAGTTCCACGTTGTGCTGCGTCCTTCTGGAGTCGTACGCACCTATGGTTTTGGTTTGATATTTTCATCCTTTCAGATTCTCTCGACAATTTCTCAAGAAAAAAGTGTTAGTACTAACATAATTCACAAAAGATGTAGGTAGTCTTATACCATATCTCCGTATGAGTTGTGGCCTGAAAAGCGGAGTCATCTCTTTATGGTACCTATTTGGAATGAAATAACTGGAAACAACAAACACAAAAACCCTCTTGGTTGTTCTATAATTATGACATTTGTCGGTTGAATCTGTCTTCAAAGTGGGGTGGCCTTTTGGATACCGTCGATACTTTATGCAGAACGGTCTCTACAACCGTGTAATCTTATGCTAGAGTGGCAACCCTTTTGGTTACCTATATCACTTGTTGTATGTGGAATGATAACCTCTCCGGTTACAGCCGATGATCGATTTATAAATTTTTCTTAAATTATCAATCTTTGGATAATCTTGCGTATTATTTGATATTGGATACGAGGCGAATTACAGATATCCTTTGAATTTCTAGCTTTTAGGTAATCCTGCACATTATCTGACTTTGGATAAGAGATGGCTTACAGATATCCCTCCAATCGCTAGCTTTCAGGTGTTCCTGCACATCATCCGACCTTGGATACAATATGACTTACAGATAATCTCTCAAATTGTTAGTCTTTGGGTAATCCATCACATAATCAAACTTGGATATGGCACGGCTTATAGAGAACCCTTGGACATATCAATTTGATAATCTTGCATATTTTTCGATAAGGATTTAGTTGCGACTTATGGATAACCTTTGAACTATCGATTTTTGGGCGATCTTACACACTATCCGGTTAGGATGTTGTTGTGGCTTACAGATGACCTACAGGCTCTCAAATCAAAGGTGATCTTGCACACTATCCTATTTCAAATAATATGACTTATAGATAATCCCTTAAATTGTCAATTTCCAGGAAACCTTATATATCATTCATCCTTAGATAGCGACTTAAAGGCGTCCCTTCAAATTGTGTACCCTCGATGTATTTATATGCTGATTTATGAAATAATGAGATATCCTCGACGCCAGTATTTCTGTCTAGTGTGTCAACAGCTATTGAATGCCTTCTAGGGTGATGGTATGAGATGGCCTTTGAGGAAATGATATGTAATGGCCCTTGGGGCGATGATATCCAATAGCCCTTGTGGCGATAATATGCAATAGCCATTGTGGCGATGCCCTGCGGTTATGATGTGTAATTTTACCTAATTTCATTTATCAGTGTCCTGCTTTCTACATGTACCTGTACTCAAGGTAGACGATTAGTATACACAAAGTCGCTTTTACTAGCAACTATTTTTAGGAAATCTTTTAAATACGATATGTGTAAAGAAGACAAAGAGCTTTTGTTTGTCGCCTACGATCTCGAGAAATGAGATGGACAAATCAAAAGGTCCTCAATAAATGGGAGTTAAACCTATTTTTAGGGCTACCCTAAAATACCGTTCTTGGGTATTAATGCTCTGTTGTGGCTCCCATTTTGCTCGGGGATTTTTGAAAGAGACCCTTATTTTGTATATTGAACCCTGCATCCATAGAAAAATGATTAGTTTGAATGAAAGTACTCCGTGTTGACCTTCTTCGATCCTTGATTTGCTCCTTTCCATCCTTGGGTATTCCACCATATCAGGACTTTCACCCTGACACTCCATCCCAAATAATGTCTAGGCAAATACTAAATAAGTGAGTCGTAAGATTTTTGGAAAATAGTCTTAAATTTTTGAAAACTTCTGTAAAACTTTAGAAAATCTCTACCAGCCATGTCATGTACTAGCTCAACGAATGTCTTCCTCGTGGTTTTAACTATATTCGATGGATGGTTTCCAAAACTCATGATCATTATTGGAGGGTTTCTTCAAGTAGTTCTATCATAGACAAAAATTGAGTCTACCCAGACTTTGTTACAGTTGGTGGCTTCCAAAGCTTTAACCTCTGGTGCTGGGGAATTTGGAATATGTTCCAGCATTTGGTGGAAATTTTGAGGTCTTCCTCAAAATTTCTGCCCCAGTTTAAAGTTGTTTGAGATGATACCAATCCGAGTGGATCTGAAGTCTTTGCTGATCTTCATTCTTTTTGTTGGATGTCGATCTTCTCTTGTGAATTTTCGATATTCCTTCTCAAAAATTTTGCCCTAGTTTTCCTTTCCTGGGGTTATATGACTGAGCCGTTGGGGCGCCTACATATCCCGTTGAAGCAGGAATCAGGTTAAATGTAGTTCAGGCCTACGCTAGGGGTATACAACGAAAAATCTAATGGGTTGACCGAAGCCGACATAGGCCGCCTACGTATCTCATTCTTGAGAATTCAGGTCATCGCATAGTTCATACCTAAAAGGAAAGATAAATTTTGCTAAGGGGCTGACCGAAGCCGACATAGGCCGCCTACGTATCCCTTTCTTGGGAATTCAAGTCAAACATAGTTCGTACATAGAGGGAAAGGATTCTAGGCGATTACACATCATAAAATTGATACTATTATAAAGGCGATTACAAATAAGCCCAGAAATAAAACTATAACATCTTTCAAGCATGATATATCTTTACCGCATCAGAATCGATTGGTTTAGTCCACTCTTGACCATCCATCTCGGGTAGTATTAGGGCTCCTCTAGGTTAGGCTTCTTTTGATTTTCACATTCCT
>NW_025880936.1:0-5003 GCF_002878395.1 Capsicum annuum
ATCCGAAACCTATCCGTTTTTGGAAATCTTTATATCGTTGGAAAGCTTATTCAATAACCTTCGTATGGAACCATCGACGGGCAAATTTCGGTATAAATAAAATAAAATAAAATTAATTCCATATAAATAAGACCAATACACGTACTTGAATACGCCAATACACTCCTCTCATGCGACATCGGTGGAAAAAAATAATGAGAAGGCAAACCTGGTGAAGGAGCAAACCCACACAAGGAACCAGGATTCCTAAATGGGGAAACCTCTCACCTATATGCCTCTATCAGCAAAAGGGGATAAATTATAGTAGAAATTGAGGATGAAAACATCTATGAACAGACGAATTACTGGAGTGCAGCTTTGATAGGATACATATTAGGAGATTCTCCATTCTTCAAAACAATGGAGGACTATATAGCTCATGTCTGGAACTTTGTCACCGAACCCCAGATATTGTATCACGATGATGGATACTACATCTTCAAGTTTGCTACAATAGCAGATAGCGACTTAGTGATGCAATCAATATCATACACATACATAAATAGGCCGTTTATATTGAGAAATTGGACTCTAGACTTTGAATTTAACCCTGAGTGTCATAATAAAATTCCTCTGTAGGTTAAGTTCCTTAGTTTTCCTCCTGGATATTGGTCAAGGAATGCGTTGAGGAAACAGACGAAAAATAATAACAATATACCTCGTACATCTGATTAAGGATGGAGGAGTACTTACCACAACCTTTCAGCAACAAGAACTCTTTTACTCCCACAAAAGATGGCATATTATTATTTGGAAAATCAAACAATTTTCATTTATTTATCTTGTGACTTTTTTCTTTGACGGAAGCAGTAATATATATGTTCATACAAAAAAAGACGGTAAACAAAATAATCACACATTTCAAGAATTGAGGTTTTATGCATGTCGATTTGGCTCCTTTTCATTTTCCTCAAGTACATATTTGGATTGGAGATATATATCATAATTTTAGTTTAATGATTGAAATTCAATTAATTAAAGCAAAGTTCTAATCACAATTAAAATAATTTATTAATTTCATACATTTACTCCTATAGTATTTTTAACAGTTCCACAATTCTAAATTTACATTAAATATTTCCTAAAAGTTATTAGAAGAATTTCTTACTTGCCACGAGTAAATTCTCGTGCATAAAATAATTTTACTTCGGTCTTTTTCAAATTTTATTTTATAATATAGGTTATAAGTTTTATTATTTTTTAATTTGTGTATTCAAAAGAGCCAGTATCTGTACATAAATCACTTTTTACCAACATGAGTTGTGGTGTAGTGGTGAGACTCTTCCACCTTTAACCAGAGGTCTCGGGTTTGAGTCCTGGGTATTGAGAAAATCTTGTTGGGAGCGCCACCTTCAGAATGGGCCCTGTAGTGTGCGATCCAATTTAATTGAGACTTTAATGAGGATACCGAACAGGAAAATAAAAAAACTAAAATTTATATATATCCACAAGGTAACTTTACCTTATTATATAAAATCACATATTTAAAGAAGTGATTACAAAAATTTCAAAGTAATTACTTAAATCCATGAAATTTACTCTTTCTTTCTCACTCCCCTCGTACATATCAAAATGCCATTATTTGCTCCTTTTTGTGCACCGATTTTTGCTCCATATCTCTACTCCTTTATTTACGCCTACAATCAAGATAACATGATTTGAGGAATTTCAATTTTTTCAGTTATCAACCATTAATTAAACGAAGTTCACCTTCTTTATTAAATTTTAAGTTTTTTTTTTCAACTTTACCAAATCAAATTTAAATTTGAATTTTTCTTTGGTGCTGGTAGTGATTCAAATTTGAACTCCAACATCCCTGTCATCATCTCCGGCTAACCTTCTGGCAACAGCTTCGCCACTTCGCCACCAGATACAGCGGCAGAGTTGTGGTAGAAGCCGAAAACAACCGTTCATTCGCAGTCGAAGTCGACGCCCCTATATATACTCCAAATTGATTTCTGAGGATATGCTCTTTTCCGCCGTGACTAAAATTGATGTATATTTGTTGTTGGAGTATAATTTTCATATTTGCCGTTTGTATTTTATAATGAGGTCTAACTATTATACATAATGGTAATGTATAATACCATCTCATACAATAGTATTTAAGGTCATACAGATATTGTTACTTCAGTCCTCATACATTACTAAGCAATTTATGAGAACGTGGTTAAATTCTGTTATTTGTTCAATTCAACCCTCATGTATTACTAAGTAGTGTAGGAGTATGTGGTTGATATCTGTTGTCTGTTTATTTTTATACATATCAAGTTGTGTATAAAAAAGCATTATTCTTAAGTTAGCATGAGTTGTTCAATCAATAATTCACATAACTATAATATAATACATAAAATGGATATGTATAAGGTTACCATACTAATGTGTAGATTAAAATATTCAAGAACTTATATTATTTTTAAAAAATTAAAAGTCTCCTGATGCAATTTGATTTTTAACATTATACATATCAAGTTATGTATATTCTTCAACATAATATATTTTGAAACTCTGCAAATGTCAACATTATACATTTAATTAATTACACTATACATAAGACTGTTATGTATAAGGTCAATGTACCCTATAATATTTTCTACATACATACATATCACCTCATCTGATTCAATTTGATTTTTAGACCTTATACACATCAAAATTAATGATTTATAAGAAATAATATTTTTATGAATTTTTTTTAAAAACAATTACATATAAGAGGTCGTATTATGTATTATACATAGATATTCATGATTTTTTTTTTATTTTTGAATGTATATTTTCAATTTGAATTACTGTAATTAATTTTAAGATATCACTAATCAATAAATTAGTAATTTTCATTAATTAAGGTGCTTGATTTAAGGTTTCTGATTTACTTTACTTAAATATAGGTGTCTGATTTAATCAATAAATTAGATAATTAAGGTAACTGATTTAATTTTCTTAAATATAGAAAAAACTATTTACCTTATACATTCCATTAATGTATAAGATGTGGTCGACATGTATATGTAACTTTTTTTTTATTCCAGATCGTAATCGAGCAAAAAAAAAAATTAATGTTGATGTTTAAGATATATTTTGAATTTAAATTTCAGTTACTATATTTAATCATACATCACATAATGATAGGTAATTAATGACGTTAATTAAGGAGCATAAAAATAGTATTTGATTTATCTTTCCATAAATATAGGCTAATCAGTTTTCTCATATATTCCAGTAATGTATAAGGGTCCACGATATGTATAAGTATTTATCCAAAATCGGAAAAGAGAAAGCCAGCCAGAATTTTAAGTAAATAGTTTCATTTTATTCAACGTATAATATAATAGCATACATACAAGAAAAAAAAAATTAACAACTTTATACGACAACTGCAATTTATATTAACGATTTGTAAATTTATAAAGAAATAATGCACATTCAATAAAAGCATCAGATTCAGTTCCTTCAACACAAAGAACAACATTGATTTCACGATCAAAATCAATCTCTTTATTGGACTTGTCAAACGTTGTAATCCACAACGGATAATTAACAAAACCTGAAAAACTTTTCTTCAACTGAATGTATACTCTCACTCCATTATCATTCCTTATAATAATTGGAGAGGAATTACCTTCAACAATGTACTTTACTTCACTTTTTTTTTCGACATTTATCAATATTCAATTTTGTAGCAATCGTCGAAATCAATTTTAAGAATGTTCTACTTTGTGAAACAACAATTCCATCACTTTTGTATTTTTCATAAATAATTTTCGACTGCCAAGAACAGAAATGTCGCAACAATATAGCGATGTTCATATTGATTTTGAAAAAAATACGAAAGAAGCTGTCAACTGTTTTTTTTATTTTCATTTTGTATTCCAAATAGAAATTTCAAAAAAAAAAATATTGTAGTGATATTTTTGAATTTGAATATCAGTTACTACTTTTAAGCATCCAATAAATCACAACATGTATTAATTCCTTAATTAAGCAATTAAATAAGGATAGTTGATATTTTGTTTCCATAAATATTGACCAAACGGTTTCATCATACATTGGAGCAACGTATGAGGATCAATGATATGTATATATATTTTTTCAAAATTGAGAGAGAGAAATAGCACAAGGGATATTATGTAATTAGTTTCATTAAAGAAGAGATTTATGTTGTTTACACATAAAAAATAAATAAAAATAGGTCCACCTTAATAATTAAGTGAGTAATAGAAAATTCGAAATTGGAATTTTTAAATTTATTTTGCTCCTAAAATTTAAAATATAGCAGGCTACACGTTTAATTTTTCTTTGGAAAATATTATTTGGCAAATTTCTTTAATTTCATATCATTGATTGAAGTTCACTTCTCATTTTTCTACCTTTCAATGATAATATGAGCGTATCGAGTGATGCCAAAAATTGTTAAAAAATAAAGAGAAAATAAATCATTTTCCCCCTCAATTTGTCGTCAAAATTTACTTTAGCACTTAAACTTAACTTATAATTATTTACCTCCCTTAACAACTTTCAACTGAATTTTTTACCACCCTAATTGTTGACGTGGCAAATTTTTTAAAAATCAGCGTGTAATTTGCTTAAAAAGCATGAAAAAAGTGGGGTCCATCTTTTAAATTTTATAATTTTTCTTTCTTTCTTTATATATATATATATAATAAAAAGAAGAAAACATCTTCTTCATCTTCTTCAACCCCGCCCCTCCTCTCCCCTCGTTCCCCTGACCCCCATCCTCACCCCCAGCACATCGTTATAACATTGAATTTAATTTTTTCTTATTTCCAACAATGAATCGAAATATTTGTCAATTTCTTGTTAATTTTGATTGTTAAAAACATTAAGGGTGTTAGAATTGAAGGTTGAAATAATATTTTAATGGAGAAAAAGTCTTAAATTGATTTAAAATTTTGTGTATTGATGTGTTTTTGTGACCATGTACTTGTATTTAGTCCATTATT
>NW_025880936.1:8003-13165 GCF_002878395.1 Capsicum annuum
ATATATATATATATATATATAAAGTATGTGTGTGGGATTACTTTTTTAAAAAAATATTATAATTTCTTACGTGAAAATGAATAGCACTGATGTGGCACTGATTTGGCAATGACTAGGCGCGTGTCTAGTGCACTCTCCGTTGTGAGAGTGAGATTTTGATTTTGAGGTTGAAATTAATTCACTTGAAAGTTGTTAAGTGGGGTAAATAATTGCCCGATTAGTTTAGGGTCCAAAGTAAGTTTTGCTGACAAGTTGAGGGGGGATTTGATGTATTTTCTCAAAAATAAAAATTGATGCATGGCAAGAATTTACTCGAGGCAAGAAAAAAGAAAAGTTTGTATATTTAGAAAAGGTTACGAATATAGATCTAGAATTATGGGATTACTAGTCTAATCGCACGTGTAAACGTTTGATTAGTTAAAATTAAATGGTTTTATTTACTGCGGAGATTTTTAATAAAGTGTAAAAGTTCAAATCACTTTTTAAAAATCTTTCACACTTTAATATAATAATGTAGACATAAACATATACACATATATATTTTACCATCAAAAGTTTCAAGTGGTTGATGAAACATCACTTTTGCGTTTTGTCATGTAGTACCTCTTTTCCTTGTTGTCGTGTGCTAAGAGAGAAAAAATCAATTTGAATAATATTTGTGTTACGATTTTTTTTTTTTAATTTATACTTAAAATTTTCTCTTATTTTTAAAGTCAAATCTTCACAAAATCATTGATTGAAATTTTATTACGCACTTAAACTTTTAAAAATCTGATACTTCTTAAACTTTTCTTATTCTAATGATTTTATATTTATTTCTAGATTTTTTAAATTTTCTTAAAATTAAATTTAGTTGATTTGGAATTCTTAAACCAATGGAAAAAGTATTACAATAACATCATACCCAGTGTATTCCCATCAAGTGGGGTTTTGGGAGGGTAAAGTGTACGCAGTCCATCCCACTACCTCAGATGAAGTAGAGGGGTTATTTCTGATAGACCCCCTGCTCAGGACAAATAACAATATAACAAACAAAACACATAAAAGCATGCATCCACACGTTAATACTATAATAACGGATAGGAAAGAATAACTAAAACAATACACGCACAAGATGATACTAAAAATATCTATTTGAAAAACATAGGTATCACCAAAAATACCACAGACGTACTCCTATACCCTAACCCTCTATCCTAATCCGCGTCCTCCACACCTTCCTATCGTGGGTCATGTCCTCTGTAAGCTGTAACTGCTCCATGTCATGTCTAATCACCCCAATACTTCTTAGGTCTACCACTACCCCTCCTAAAACCATCCATAGCGAACCTCTCACACTTTTGTACTTGAGCATCCGTGTCCCTCCTCATCACATGTTCAAACTATCTCAACCTTACTTTCTGTATCTTGTCCTCTATCGAAGTCACTCATATCTTCTCCCGGATAATCTCATTTCTAATCCTACTTCTGGTAAGTCCACACATCCATCGCAACATTCTCATCTCCGCCACCTTCAACTTCTGTATGTGGGATTTCTTAACTGGCCAATACTCCGCTCCATACTACATAGCCGGTCGAAGTACCACTCTGTAGAACTTACCTTTGAGTTTAGGAGACACCTTCTTATCACACAAGACTACCAAAGCGAGCCTCCATTTCAACCATCCTGCACCGATACAGTGCATGACATCCTTATCAATTTCTCCATTCCCTTGAATTATAGACCCAAGATACTTGAAACACTCCCTCTTCTGGATGATCTGGGAATCAAGCTTCACTACCATATTCACCTCGTGCGATAAATCACTAAATTTATATTTCAAATACTCCGTCTTAGTCCTGCTCAACCTAAAATCTTTAGACTCATGGGTCTGTCTCCAAAGCTCCAACTTATCATTAACTCCTCTCGAGTTTCATTAATCAGTACAATATCATCAGCATTCAGCAAATAACATACACCAGGGTACCTCCCCTTGGATATGTCGCTTTAAAACATTCATCATCAAGGCAAATAAAAATGGGCTAAGAGTCGATCCCTGATGCAACCCAGTCAAAATCGAAAAGTGCTCTGAATCCCCTCCTGTCGTCCTCACTTGAGTCTCTGCATCGTCATACATGTCCTGTATCGACTTAGTGTATGCCACGGGCACTCCTTCTAACCTCCAAGCACTTTCACAATATCTCCCGGTGAACTTTATCATACGTCTTCTCAAGATCAATAAATACCATGTGCAAGTCCTTCTTTCTCTCCCTAAACTGTTCTACTAATCTCCTTATGAGGTGAATGGCCTCAATAGTCGAGCAACCTGGCATGAAACCAAATTGATTTTCGAAAATAGTCACAATCCTCCCCAATCTCAACTTTACCATCCTTTCCCAAACCTTCATAGTATGACTCAACAACTTAATACCCCTATAGTTGTTGCAACTCTAAATATCCCCCTTGTTCTTATATACCCCTATACTCCATCTCCATGCTTCGGACATCTTTGCCGCGCTAAAAATGGTGTTAAACAATCTCGCCAACCACTCCAAACCTATCCCGCCAGTGCTCTTCCACAAGTACACCAAATTAACTTTACTATATTGATCCTATTTAATACTCCCACGCTCATTTTTACTTATCTACAGTATTATATTATAAATAAACTTTCACATTTTTACTTATTTATTTTAACATATCAAGATAAAGATAATTTTGTTTTTTCTGTTTTATTCTTAATATTAGCTATTTGCTAGTTCCTTGAATCATTTTTCAAGAAACTTTGAAATATTAATTGTCATGAATATTATAGTAAAATACACATTTTATTATTTATTGCAGATAAGTAAAAAAATAAAAGTGAATGGGAGAGTATTTATTCCAAAAAGAAAAAAGAAAAAAAAAAAAGCTTAAGAGGGCGATAGGGGCGCTGTCCCTACGTGATAGCTCCAGATTAAGGCGTACCACAATTTAATGGCAAATCATATCTTCCCAAATAGATTATTTATTGGCTTCCTAAAAATGGAAATAATTAATTCACTGCTACACAACCAATTAATCTGCCAAACACAGTTCTCATATAGGTTTATTTAAAGAGAGTTGATATGATCTTCTTCTCTTTTTTTGAAAAGAATAATTATACTATTTACATAGTCTATAGTTGTTGTAGGTCTTAGGTTATATATCACATGGTCCTATTTGCTAGTAATTAAATACAGTAATCAGAATACACCTATGTCTAATTAAGTGAAACATTCAATCGGTAGTCATGTTATGTCATGCATGAAGTTTATCTTTTTATCCGTCATTGGAAGAAGTAATTAGACCGGATATAACCCGTATTAGGTTATTGATGATACGCATGATTAGATGATAGAGGGTTAGTAGATATTCGAACGTGTTGTCTAGTTTTTAATCATTATTATTATTACTCTTTTATAATTTTTTAATTGTCATATTACTATATGTTATTGATATGTATTCCTTTATCATTATTTTCAAATGACTACATTTTCTTTTCAAACCTGCTTTGCTTTGCTTGAGTTAAGGATCTTTAGAAAATAGTCTTTCTACCTTTATTAAGTAGGGATAAGATTTGCACATCCTTCATCGATATCACTTCTGAAATTAAGCTGAATATGTTATTGTTTGTTATTTTTTCCTTTGATTCTTTGAATTACTCTAGTTCCAAATTCCCAAATGATTGTCGAGCAGTCAAAGCTACATGCACCAATCTATCACGTCAAGCAGTGCCGGCTCAAGGAGAAGCAACTAAAGCCATGACTTTAGCGCCCCCCCCCCCCCGGCCAACCCCAAAATTAAAGGCCCATATTCTCACTAATATTTAATATTATATAGTATATATTAGAGAATTAATATCCTTATTTCGTTAAAAGAATAAAATTCATGCTTGTCTTTTGAATATTTTATTGAGTTTATGTAGAAACATAAATATTCTTTTCGTCTCAATTTATGTAATTTTTTGCTTCGACAGTTAATTTGATTAATTTTTTAAGCTAAATAAGATTAAATTAAGTCAATATTTAAAATTTAGATGTTCAAAAACTAACATCTAGTTCAAAAACTATATAATAAGCTCTAACATATAGTCACATGAATTGTCAATATACATACAAGATGGCAAGTACACCATCACTATAAAACAAAAAGAAAAGAAATCAAACAAATATATTTATAATTTTATCAATTAAATTTAAGGCCTCTTCTTAAAGTTGGCTTTAGGCCACAATTCGCATTGAGCCGCGGCTAACGTAAAGGAAGAATATATCTCTTGACAAAAATCTATTTCATCTTTCTTTCATAAAAATGACTGCTTTTCAAGAAAAAAGAGATTTCCAACCCAGTGGTAGATTACTCGTTTTAATTTATTTATCATGTTTTATTTCTGTTCGTTCAAAAAAAGAAAGAATATTTTTTTATAATCCTTAAGTTTTAACTTTCCACGTGACGTATTTATGAACATAAAATTAAATAATATTTTAATATATTATTATAAAATTTAAATTATTTATTTATCTTTTTAAATTATGTATCAAGTTAAAATCAAACAAATAAATCTAAATAATGGATGTAATTTATGATGTGGGGTTGGTTTTAGAATTTCAGTTATACATTTTCTAACCTTTAGGGGCCGTTTGGTGTGAGGTACTAAGACAAGTTATTCCAGGATAAAATAATAGTCCCGAAATAAACTTTTTAATACACCGTTTGGTTTGACAATACTTGGGATAACTTATCCCGGGATTAATAATAGTCCTGGGATAAGTTATACCACATATTTGATGGTATAAGTTATCCCACCTTAATTTATCCTGGGATAAATTATAAAATGACAAAAATATCCCAAATCCACAAACACATTTCTCCAATCTTTTTCATCATCTTTAATTATTGCTTTTGAAATTGAAAAAAAAATTGATATCTACTTGATTATCTAAATCGTGTTATTTATGACAAATTAAAAAGACTAAAATATCTTATTTTGGAACGAAGGAAATATATGACTAAGAAAAATTAGCCTCTTATTAATTAAACTTTGCATTTTTTTCATTCCATTGCTTGTGAATTTTATAAATTTATACGTTATTTTCTTATATAAAAGATCAAAATGTAAAATTAACAAATTAAAAAATAAAATATGTTAGATTCATACATAATA
>NW_025880936.1:13265-13895 GCF_002878395.1 Capsicum annuum
TTTTAATTTGTTAGATTCATACATAATAAGGATCAAAACTAGGTACTATAATTTTTTATATATCCAACAAAATGTAGGTACTATAATTTTTTAAGCATAGAAAAATTGAATTCAACATCAACTTTTTCCTTCCAAGTGTTATTTTGGTGAATTGATTGATAACACAAAAAGTTCTTACTACACAATGAAAAGATTAACTAAAGTAAGTAAATTTTATAATAATAATTACCATTCACTAGTAATCTATAAAATATTTTAACAACTACAAAGGCGTTGCCTAGTTTTAATACATATTATCATTTCACAATCGATTCTATTGTTCAATCACATATTTTAAATTAAATAGTTTTTTAATAACTTGAAAATTGATATTGTATATATCAATTAAAATTAATTTTAATATTCTATATTATATGAGTAATATGTGTTTAAATGAAGTGACATAAACAACAAATCTTCTTTTACTTTAACAAACTTAAGTTGGAAGTTTTTAATTCAAACTAAGTAAGATGTAGTAAGTTTTATTTTTAAACGCACATGGTATAATCATGGGAAGGCACATGCAAAAAAATTAAAGCTAAATAAGATGAAAGTTTTATTTTTAAAATACACACGATATAAACATGAAAA
>NW_025880937.1:0-1137 GCF_002878395.1 Capsicum annuum
AGTTCATTTGGAAAAGATTTTACAAAATATTTAAGCCAACCAAACATGAGAAAATTGAAAAATATTTTTCTTCATACGAAACACACACTCAGTACTCTATTTTATTTTATACGTTCTTTGTAATCCATAATGCCTTTTGTTGACACCCAATTTTGACCTTTCCATTCGTTATTTTTTCTCACTCAAGCGTCTATTTTGTTCTCGAGGACAAAATCACTATTTTTTACCTTTCTTTAATCAAAATTGTGATAACAGATACTATTTACATTATTTAAGTATTATTATTATTATTATAACCATTATTTTTAATTATTCTTCACTTTAAAAGTTTTGTTTAATTATTCTTTTCATTTCTCATTTAGTTTATTTTATAAGTATTGATCAAATATTTAAGAGTTATTATTATTTTATTATAAATTATTTTTTAACTATAAATATAATGATTAATTTAATAATTTTGTACTATTTCCTTCACTTAGTAATTTAGTAGTTATTATTTTGTATATTATCTTATTTTTAAAGAAATTTATTTAGTCCTAAACAAGTTCAAAATTTAAATTTCAAATTCAAATTTTGTTAAATCTTTTCATATCTATAACATCCTCCTAAATATTTTCTTTAGATAGAATAATATATTTTCTCTCAAAATTACTCCACCAAATTATTCTTTTTCTATTCTACTCCGCCTAACATTTAATTCCTTTCTCAGACAAAATCTTTCCTATATTTCTTTATATGAAAGAAAATAATTTTATTTTCAAGGAAAAAAAAATACTAAAAATGATTCACTTCCTTTTCAAAATTCCACCCCAATGGCTCTTCTTCATTTTTTTGCCTACATTAAAATGCTAATCCTACATCCAATGGGAGGGAACGAAAATTCAGGTATTCTAAATCTATTGTGTCCTCTCATGCGTCATTCCTCACCGTTATCTCATTCAAGCACGACAACAACTTTGAGTGTGAAGCTTAGCAGTTTCTATACCAAGAAAATGCATAGAAAGAGTTCACTACTCACCTTTAATTAATCATGTAATTGAAGAGTACCTTCTTTGTTTTTCTTTAAGTCCACTACTCACCTTTAATTAATCATGTAACAATGAAAGAGTTCTGACTTCAGCGTAGTACTTGGCTTGT
>NW_025880938.1:0-5098 GCF_002878395.1 Capsicum annuum
TACACATCCATTTTGCAAGCCAGAAAAGACTTCATGTCTCTTGATATATCCAATCTTTCTTATCATTCACCATTTCCTTACGGTCTTCCTCTTTACCATCGCGACATCGCGACGTATTTGAAAAGTCAAAATTACTGGATGCTCGTCTTGCTCGATGCGTGGAGAGATCAGAAATGTTATCTTCCATGTCTGAATATTCACCTGATGATCTTAGCCACCCAGATAACCCGATTACCACCAAAACGTATCCTGTTAGTGGTGAAGTTGTGGTTGCCCTTTGGATTGGCAGTAATTTACAACGTCAACTACTACTTCTTGATAATGGAAGTCGTCTCCTTTGGTGGCAATGTGGTCCATGTGAACCAAATGGATGTTACGAACAAGACAAGGAGGGATTGTACGATTCAACTCTATCCAAACATTTCCAACAAATTAATTGTGTTACAGACAGTGCAGCTTGTTTCGATGGTGGTCGAGTTCAATGCTCTAGACAAACAACACAGTGTTTGTATGAAGTTAAATATGGAAGCACTGGTGCTGGACCAAGGACTTACGGATTTATGGCTTATGAGCAGATAACATTTTCTTCAATACTAGATTATGCAAAAATTAAATTTGGTTGTGGAAAAAATCAAATGAAGGGAGGTGCGAAATTCCCAACATTATTTAGTGGAATTGTTGGTCTTGGTGCTGGTTTATATAAAAATGGACTTGAGCATTATTCATTGCCATCACAACTTGGTGCTACTACTTTCGCTTTGTGTATTCCTTCTGCAACTTCAGGGAAGGAATCTACACTCACCTTTTTCGGAAACCCATGAAATACAGGTTAGTTTTTAATTTCATATCTAAGTGATAATCAGTTTGTTTGCTTGCTTTTTCACTTAGCACATAGTTTAAGAATGTGACTTCTCAATTTTGAGGTTTTAAATTAAAAAAATGTAAATGTACCAAACATTTGTTAATTTTATGATCTTAAACATGACATGACACGTGAGAAGTTAGAATTAAACTTTTTTTTAAACGGACTAAAAAAAAAAATACTACAACCAAATTGAAATGAAGAGAGTACTATTTTTGTCCAAAACCCTGCTAAAGCAAGTGAACTAGTCACTATAACATTAAACTTACAAATCTTTACCCATTATAAGTTTATAACAGTAAATTGATTTGTCTTATATTAGGTAATTCAGTTTAGTTGTATAATTTTTTTTTAATTTTCTTCAATTAAAATTAAATGCTCATACATGAAATTAATTTGACAACAGGTGCAGAGGCAAAGCTGATGAGGAACGACAAGTTCCCTTCATTTTACTACATATCAAACTTGGACAAAATAACGATTAACGACAGGGAAGTTCCTATTGACCCTTCGCATTGGGATTTGGGCCCAGATAAATATGGTGGCATATTTGTTGATACTGGAGGCTATATTACCAAATTTCCAGATGATGTTTATGTCAAATTTAGGGATATATTTAGGTCAGAAGTTAAAAATGTGCCATTGGTTCGAACACCACGTACATCTATATTTGATACTTGTTATCGGGCTGATAAAGTCGATGATTTGAGCGTATTTCCAACTGTAAGCTTTTATTTTAAAGGTAGTAAAATGCCTCTTTTTGTTCGAGAAGAACAAGTGATGGTACTACATAAGAGAAGTTATTGTATGGGTTTTGGTAGTTCAGGTAGTAAGAGGTCCGTAATAGGTGCTAAGGTGCTACAGACTTTTGGGTTGACCTTTGATCTTTATAACTGGCGTTTGACCTTGTCCCCTAATGCTTGTGAATGAATAAAATATTACTACTATATCGTAATCTTTATTGACCCGTGCTATCCAAAATATTACTATAATCATTTTCCATATATGTCGTCTGCCAATTTAAATTTGAGAGGGAGGAGTACTTTCCTTACCATTGCATATATTGGTATGATTGCTTAATAAAGAGATTCATGGTTTGAGTTTTGCCAAAAGTTAGTTTCATTCTTGTGGAAACATAAGAAAATTAAACGGTGGTTGTAGCAAGTTAGTCAATCAATTAGTACTTAAAATGTTTATAAGAGGAGTCGAGGAGCTAGTTTACTTTGTGAGTTTGTTTACCTTAGTTGAAATGGGAGGTTTAAATCCCATCAGTGACATAATATTCCTTCTCGTTTCCCTCTTCTTCTTCTTTGGTGTAATTAGTATAATAATTAAGAAGAAAATCACCCACGTCACAAAAAGAAAATATTTATTAAATTTATATATAGATGATTATTGAAGGGAAGTCTTGGAGTAACTGATAAAATTGTTGCCATGTGACCAGGAGGTCAAGGGTTCAAACCTTAGAAACAATCTCTGACAGAAATATAAGGTAAGGCTGCGTACAATACACCCTTGTGGTGGAGCCCTTCCCCAGACACCGCGCATAGCGATAATTTTAGTGCACCGGACTGCCTTTCTATATAGATGATTATTAGGTTGGTATAGCTAATGAAAATCAAGAATTGAGCAAAGTAGCCGCGGTTATAAAATTTTAGTGCTTGAAAACGAGCCTTCAACTAATTATCTTTTTATTAATTAATGTTCATCTGAAATGCTTCTTTTTGTGGGTAATATCTGATCACAAGTATCTTTGACTAACTGAAGACACAAGTGTATATTTCCTTCCATATGTACTTTCAAATATAATATGTAGCAAAAAAATATTAAAGATTTTTTGAAAATTGTGCATAGCAAGTTTAGACATGCAAATTACTTATATTATTGAATTCTCCTATCAAAGGACGTCCCTGATTTTTTGTGCCTTGAAATTATAGATACCTAACCTTAGCGTCATCTTAATTGCTATGAACTGCACACTAACTTTCGCGATTAAAAATGTATTTTATGTATCAGTAATATTAAAAGGTTAACACTCGCATATAAATAAATAAATAAATAAATAAACATATATATATATATATATATATATATTATCCCCTTTATGTAGGTGTGAGCTAAAACCTTGGGGTACTATGATCTACAAGTAATTTTGAATAATTTCTTTGATAATACCTATTTCTTTGAAAAATACTGTCTATTTTGAGATATTACTCTTTTAGAGTTGATTTGATTCTATATAATTCACATAATTTAGTCAAGTTGGTTATTTTGTTGATTTTTAGAAATTGTGGGAGCGGGTGGATGGGTGGATTATCAATCATATTTAGAGAAAGGATAATTAAATTCTAAATATTCTTTGCAAAAAATATGATCAAACATATCCATCTTTAAAAATTCTAGATAGAGTGAAAAATATTTGGTTTCATGACCAAATGTCCACTCAAAGTTTTATGGTTGGTTTTGAAATGAAGTGAAATTATTCCAAAAAGGTGAGCAATTCTCATGGTCAAACAACTTCTTAGGGTGTGTTTGATATGAAGGAAAATGTTTTCTTGAAAATGAAGTAAAAAATTTATCTTTTTATAGTATTTGGTAAGTAAAAAAAAATAAAATCAAAAGTATTTGTGTAATTTAGTAAAACATTATGTGATGGATGAGGTGGAGACTGAGGGTTTGGGGGTAGCGTGATGGAATATGTAGTAGCCAGCATGGATATAAAGACCATCAACTAGATGTGCACCAAGTTATTTTTGAGCTGTCTTATTTTTGAACCTTTTTTTTCTTAATTTGAGATGATTACTTTTCAATATTATTACTTTTATGTACCCTCCATATGCAAATGTTAAATTTATTATCATTATTGAAGCTCTAACTTTTAAAGTTTGAAAATTAGATTTCTGCAAATAAGCATGTTCAAGTGGGTATTGTTACAAAAGATTGTGATTCATTAAGGAGTCTAAATCTGAATATAATTTGTGACAAAGTCAGAACATTGTTATTTTTCGGTATAAATTTAATTGTTATTATATTTTTCTAGTATAAATAAATTTTTATTTTTGATATATACACTGCATAAATTTATTATATCTAAAATAAATTGATTTGTAATAGTAGGCTATGTTACTAAAAACTTTTAAAACATGGCTATCTAAGAGAAATGGAGTATTTGTTATTTCGGGTACACAATCTGTATGTTTGCACAATACACTTCAATTTAAGTTCAATACAGTTTCAAGAACAACACTGAACTTTAACACCTTCAACACAAGTTCAACATGAACTATTAAAGAAGTATGTTTATTTAACGGAAATAAGATGAAGTAGAACTAGAACTAAGTCCTCCGATTTCACGGAGTGTCCTTAAGAAATTAATGCCCATCAAGTACCCGAAGCCGCAGAATTTTTCCTCCAGGATAAAATGGCTCACAGTCTGAATGTAGCGGTACCGCAAACGTTCAGATTTCTCGAACACACTCAAAGGTTGATGACCACAAAGAGTTTTTGAAAGAAGAAGAGTGTTTTTCAGTACTTAAAATTATGTACATACCTGAAAAAACATTCAGGTATTTATAGTCATCAAGCATTCCTTCGGAAAAGAAGCAGTGCTTCATGGATCGAAAGGTGTATCATTTCTGAACAGTTATATCTATCCCTTTCGAAACAGTGTGTCTTTTCTGAACAATCATATCTGACTAAACAGTCACACCTTTGCCGAAATAGTGTGTCATTTCCTCGAAAGATTGCGTCCCTCACGAGTTACGTTTCTGCATGCATTTCAGTTTCAAATAAACTTTGTCTAAAAAATTAATCTCTAGATCGATCATTTTCTAAAATCCAAGGTGAAGTCGAGCCTCGCAAGCAACGACGACGACGGTGCGAGGCATCTCTTGATTCTTGCCTCATAATTCACTTGAGGGTATATTTCTTAATAAAAATACATGAAAGTTGTTTTCTCCCACCAATGTGGGAAAAGTAGACTTTCCTTTAAGTGAGCACAGAGCATACATTTCTTTTAAGTGAGATCACTTTTCCTCCAATAATTCCCTCTATTTTTCATTCACATATCCGATTAAACCCAACAACATTATGGGCTAAACATTTTTGTAAGTATTTGTAATTATTCCAAGAATAAATGGAGAAGAGTGTTGTTTAGAGTCTTTTGTCCATTAATCAAAAAAAAAATTCTAGCTTTGTTGCGTGAACCTTTTATCATCAATTAGATATCAAAAAGAA
>NW_025880939.1:0-2048 GCF_002878395.1 Capsicum annuum
ACGAATAAGAAATCAAGAAAATCATTACTTAAGTCCAAGATTTTTAAGGAACAAATCAAGATTCGAGTTCTACTCTTTAAACCTTGTAATCTAAGGTATGTGGGGTTTTTATAAACTACATGAGCATAGTGAATTTTTTTTTAATAATGATTGAATATTGAGAAATCATGAGTTCATTAAGGGTTTTTAATTATATTAAAGATCATGCATTTTGAATTCTTTCAATGATATAAGGTTTTGGTCTTGAGGCCTTTCCCCTAAACTTGATTTTTATTCGTATACAAGTATGTATTTAATTTAATTTAAAGATTTAATTGAGAGCATGTACATATAGAATCCCTGTAATACCTCGAGAAATTTTTTGTTGAAATTTTGTATGTAAACGTGTTGGGTTCTGTCTTCTAGAATGAATTCTAAATTTTTCATATGGAATGTATAATATTTTGACCCACCATTATGTAGAGTATCTAATAAGCTTTCCAACTATATGTGGATCATCCAAAACGGACACCCGAGCGACGAGTTATGAACATTCCGATCGAATCGTGAATAGTAGTGAACAGTAAAACATGCAGGAAAAAGTACTGAGGCCTTGCGTATTTTTACTCCAACTTTAAACAATCATAACTCCTTGTACATAATGATCTGGTTGATCTAATATATATAAATGGAAAGCTCTGTGAGTCCTCTTTCCAATGAAATTGATTCATCCAATTTGTCTATCGGAGGAAAAAGTTATGGTCGATCTACTTCAGCCTATCAAAAGCGAATTTTTGGGTCAACTTCAAATGATCATAGCTCCTCTTACACAATGATCTAGGTGATATACTATATATCAACGGAAATATATGAGAGTCCTCTTTCTAATAAAATTGGTTTCATCCAATTTGGATATCGGAGTAAAACGTTATGGTTGATCTACTTCAGACTATCAAAACAGTCCACCAAAGGACAAATTTGAGAATTTTTTTATTTTTAGGGGCGTTTTGGTCATTCTCCCTCACCCAAAATCCGTCCAAACCCTATATTAAACCCTATTAGAAGCATTATATGTCATATTTCATCAAATTCCCTCAAAAAGAAAACCCTAAGCTCCTACATCCAACTTCAAGAACTCCAAGAACCATCATTCAAAGGCACGATTAACATCTCAAAAACGAGTATCGATCTAAAGTTCATCATTCAAGGTATTTGAGATTTTTCAACAAGAACTCTCTTTCGTTCTTTTGCCCAAAAGTACTTTTCTTTACAAAGGCATGATTTTTATTTAATTTTTTTTATGAATTTGAAGCATGAACCTATATCTTTTGATGATCATTATGAAATCTTGATGTTTATGATTTTGAAAGATGAATTTACATGTGTAGAGATATAAAGCATGAATCTTGAACTGTATTTATCATGATTTTGATATTTGGGTCGTGAATCCCCATTGAAAATTGTGTTTTTTTAGAAAGTCTGTGTTATAAGCACGTTGATGTTGAATATTTGAGATATTTTGAATGATTTGACCTTTTGGACTTAATGGAGTTATTTTGAACTCGAGTGTCAAAGAAATCCACAACGTGGTTGATTTTGATAGATGGGAAGCATGATGGCTCCCAATGTATAATTATATATTACTGAAATTGTTTTGTTGTGGATTGTCTTTGAAATGATCTGAGCTAAGTTCGGGAGAAATCTTTAGCACCGAGTGGGAGGTATAAAGAGACCTTACTTCCCTAGTACTACGTGCCTCCGTAGGAGTGAGCCTGAGGCTGATTTATATAGTGATCAAGTTTGTGTAGATTTGATATCAATAGTCCTACTCCAATGGCAAGCATAGGACGACTCTCCTCAATGTGGGTTGTATGTTGGACTCCATGTAGCTTACATGGTTTATGTCGGTTATAGGATCTCCCAGTGTGTGTGTGTTTCCTTATGTCTATGGTGAATGGTGAAGTGATTTGAAAGTGGAATTGTGAAAGTTATTCTTTTGAAAGATTTAAATGATATTTACATTATGAGAATTGATATTCTTGATGAACTAAAAGTGATTGACAAATTAT
>NW_025880940.1:0-10345 GCF_002878395.1 Capsicum annuum
ACTTACATCTGCCATGAGGAAGTAGATGAATATGGCAACAGCCGAGAATGTGAAGGCAATGGCGTCGGAAACAACAAATGCACGAAATGCTGTTTTCCTTATTAGAATAGCCATCCCTTGATTATTGCTATCGGGGTTGCTCTCAAAACCTCCTGGCAATGTGATACCAGCAGCGAAAGTGACTGTCATTATCAAAGTGGCCACAACAATATGGAGTTGAGCTGACTTCATGATACTTTCGACTTCCTCTTTGTAACGCCCCGCAATTCGGGCTACAATTCGGGCTACAATTTAGGGGAGATTTTATCTCTCATCAGTTTTATGTTTTTTTTTAATATTAAGTTTTATATGTAGGCCAATTGGCCAGAATATAATAATATTAAGTTTTTAGTATTGTTTTATGTGGTTTGCAACAATTAGCTTCCGCATGACGCTTGACAATGGTTTGCAACAATTAGCTTCCGCATGACGCACTCTCGATTTTGAACCCAACATGTATTCCCACATAGTAGGGGTCTGGGGAGGCTGTTTAGCAAATATTTTTAGTCAAAGAATATAATGTTGCACAGAGATACTGAAATGACATGGATCCACCCGCACCTCCGCTAAGTCTTCTTCTCTTCCCTCCTATTTTTTCTTACGGCAGAATCGCTACTCAGGTGGGATAAAAACTGCTGGACATTAAATAACCACATCACGATTGATCTCGGTTGGCTAGTTTAGAAAGTCGCGAGAGCAGGCCAAAACTTCTTTGTTCACATACATCGTTCGCTACACCTTGGCGAGATAGTCTTTTGGAGAGGAGAAGAGGAATTGAGGTAGTTGTCAGAGATTTAACTAGTAAGAAAATTAGTCCATTGGATTATAAGTTGATGCGGCTAATGGAGGATCCTAGTGAGACTATCAACATGATTAATCCAAACTTATGTAGACGATGTTAATTATGGGAAAGTCAACTGAGGTTAGATATTGATACTGCAAATAACATAAATTTTCTATCTTTATGTTCCTGAATTACTGCTGCATGCAGCGGCGTTCTATCAGATGGACCTGCAGCGTAAGTTGGTTTCTTGCAGGATTCCAAGATGTTAATCAAAGCATCATGAAAACCAGATTCAGCCGCCAGATACAGTGGTGTCTCCTGCGCATGGTTAGGCGGAAATTCAAATTCAGGATCTTCTTTCACCAAGAGCTTAACCACATCTCGATGTTGGCTCCTCACGGCCTTGTGCAGCGCTGTATCTCCACTAGCATCCGTCATCGTTGTGAGTTTCTCCTTAGTATTATGATCTTCAAGAAATGCAAGTAGCACACGGACAACTTCAGTATGCCCTTCGTTAGCTGCTATGTGAAGAGCGGTTTCATTTTTCTTGTTTTGACAGCATAACAATGCCGGCGTAATCTTAAGGACTTCTGCCTCGAAATGGGAGTGGCCATAGAGGGATGCAACATGGACGACCGTGTTGCCCTTCGGAGTGACTTGGTAGCCATTTTCTTCATCCCTTTTCAAATGATCAGCAAGTATAAAATCGCCATCTCCGATATTGCCTCTCACCGCAGCACTATACTATTGACACATCCCGTGTCAAGTTAGTTAGTAATTAGAAGTGTAATCACAATATATGTTTCAGCAGTTTTATTTATTTAGGACTGATCTAGTTTAGTTAGTTTAGGACTCATCTTAGTTTATCTGTAACTCTATTTAATACGCTTTCTGCTTCATTAATAAACATCTTCTTTCCAGCACTGCTCTGTGTTTATATGGTATCAGAGAGTTATACGCTCTAAGAGAACGATCCAATTTTTTTTCTTCATCCCCTTCCTTGAGCAGATCAGAAAAAAAAAATGGCCAACCTTAGAGTTGTTAATGCTGACAATGCAACAGGTGCTAACATTATAATCCAATTCAACCCAGCATCTCAATTACCCATCAAACTCAGCGGTGGCCACAACTTTGCCACCTGGAAAGCTCAATTTTCCATGCTTATGTATGGCTACAACCTCCTTGGCTATCTCGACGGGACTACTCCAGCCCCTAGTCCCACCCTCACTGTTGGAACAAACATATCTCCCAATCCTGTGTTTTCAACTTGGTTTCGTCAGGATCAACTTATCCAGAACGCCCTTATGGCCTCTGTTGAACCCACAATTGCCTCTACTGTTGCTGCAGCCAACTCATCCAAATCTGCGTGGGACGCTTTGCACACAACTTATGCAAACAGATCACAAACTCGGGTCTTCAGTCTGCATGATCAACTTGCTCGTACCACGAAGGACTCTCATTCCATCACCGAATATCTTCATACTATTCCGTCCCTTTCGGATGAGTTATCTACTGCTGGTTCTCCTGTATCCAATCCTGAACTCATCATCAAAATACTCAGTGGCCTAGGTCCTGAGTTTCGTGAAATCTCTACTGCCATTCGTGCCCGTGATACGGCTGTCTCTTATGAGGAATTGTTTGAAAAGCTACTTGATCATGAACTCTTCCTTCGCCACGAGGATGCTAATAAATTATCCGGTCCCATAACTGCTGCAGTCGCTACTCCTACCAAATCCAATAGCAACAATCGCAACAATTGCACGCCGAACAACACTTCCCAACAATGGCACCAGAATTCACATCCAAACACTCCACAGTGGCAGTGTCACTCGATGTCAACTTTGCAATAGGATTGGCCACACCGCCAACGTCTGCCGCTCAAAATCACATAATCACTTTGAGGCAAAAGCCAACTATGCGGCCCGGTTTACTGCTGCCACCAGTCCCTGGATAGTCGATTCGGGAGCCACCCACCACATTACTACGGAGCCACACAACTTACAACCATACCCCGGTAACGAGGATGTCTCCATGGGTGATGGTAACAAAATTCCCATTTCCCATGTGTGCCCCATCCATTAAGCGTAAACTTCAATCTGTTTCCAAATTTTGTCAAGACAATCTAAAGTCCATTGAATTTTTTCCTTTTAACTTTGTTGCGAAGGATCTAGAAACGTGGAAACCACTGGTGCATGGTTGCACCAACAATGGACTTTATGAGTGGCCTGCCTCACATCCCCAAGCTCACCTGACCTCCACATCCATTCCGTTCACCACTTGGCATCAACGTTTGGGTCATCCTCATTCTAGAGTTCTTAGGTTTATTTTAAATAAATTCAAGCTCCCGTCTCATGAGCGTGACAAACATTTTTATTGTAATTCTTGCTTATCTAATAAAGCCCACAGGCATCCTTTTACCCAATTATCTTTTGTAGCTCTAAACCGCTTCAAATTATTTTTAGTGATTTATGGGAGCCGTCACCGGTTTTATCTGTTGACAAAAAATTGTACTATTGTATTTTTGTTGATCATTATACGAAATACACTTGGTTGTACACATTAAAGACTAAAAGTGAAGTCAAAGAGATCTTTCAAAAATTCCATCCTATGATGGAAAAACATTTTGACACCAAAATTATGTCACTTTATACTGATGGTGGAGGAGAGTATAAAGGTCTTGACCCTTATCTCTCGATTCTTGGCATTGAACACCTCTCAACGCCACCCTATACGCCTCAGCGTGTTGCTCTTGCAGAACGACAACATCGTCATATTGTTGAAACTGCAAAAACTCTCTTACACGAGGCATCCCTTCCACCTCAATTTTGGTCTTTTGCGTGTCATCATACTGTCTACCTCATCAACCATCTACCCACCTCTCAATTGGATAATCAATCCCCATTCCAATGATTACTGGGTAAATCACCGGATTATAGCTCCCTGCAGATTTTTGGTTGTTTATGCATTCCTTGGCTCAAACCATACTCCAAAAATAAACTTGAACCTAAATCCACCCCGTGTGTCTATCTTGGATTTTCCTTATCCCATCACTGTCACCAGTGCTTTGATCCAATAGATTCAAAGGTATATTTATCCCGAGATGTGCAATTTATTGAGAATGTTTTTCCTTTTAAAACTGTATTCTCCAATGTTGCACTTAACTCATCTATCTTGAACGGGGAAAATATCACAACTTTAGAGTCTTCACAGCCTACACCCAACTTTCCCCCACTTCCAGATTTACCTCCTCCCTTAGAAATACATGCTCGCAAAATTGCGAACTCCCCATCCATATCCGTTTCCTGTCAGGAAAAATCCCAGATCAACTCACACTCACAATCCTCCTCGGACAGTGCATCAGTGGTGGATGTAGATTCAGCTCCGCAACTTCTCCAGGTAAATATCTATCTCTCAGACCTTCTTCAATTTCTACTGTACAAGACTCCTCTTTTCAAACTACTGACCTGCGTCTCCCACCACCACATCCCACTACAAGCTCACCAACACCTATCCCCATAAACACACATAACATCCCACCACCTCTCCTTGTTTATCAACGCAGAAAAACTACACAACCTACTCAAGTGACTCCTCAACCAACTTTCCCTTTCCCCGAGTCAGAACACTCTCCCTCATCACCTCACTGTCCATCTCCCCCTACCAGTGTTGTCACTCGCTCCCAAAATAATATCACCAAACCCAAATAAATTTTTGATTACGTTGCTAAATTGACCACACCACCACACCCATCACTGTTACACAAGCACAAAAACATCCCAAGTGGCGTAAAGCGATGAAACAGGAACTTGATGCTTTAATTGAAAACCAGACTTGGGAACTTGTTCCTTCTGACCCAATCAAAAATATTGTTTCTTGCAAGTGGCTTTTCAAGATAAAAAGGAAAGCAGATGGGTCCATTGATAGATATAAAGCACGACTGGTTGCAAAAGGCTTCACTCAAAGGCCAGGCATTGACTTCCACGCGACTTTCAGCCCAGTCGTCAAGCCTACCACAGTTCGAATAATCTTTTTTGTGGCACTTCGCCATAATTGGAATCTCCGCCAGCTTGATGTCAACAATGCATTTCTCCAGGGAAATTTGGACGAGAAGGTGTACATAGCACAACCTCTGGGCTTCACTAGTGATGACAAACCCACTCACATATGTCGGTTACGCAAGTCAATCTATGTCTTGAAACAAGCCCCTCGGGCATGGCACAATGCCCTCACGGGTTATCTTTCATCCATAGGATTTATTAAGACGAAATTGGATGCCTCGCTACTTATAAGGCAGGGTCTAGGTGACACAATATTTGTCCTTGTCTATGTAGATGACATCATTGTTACAGGGAGAAACACTTTCCATGTCGATCAGGTTATTGCTTCTCAGTTTTCTGTTAAAGATTTGGGTAATCTTCACTACTTTCTTGGTGCTGAAGTGATACACAGCTCTGATGGTTTAATCCTCACCCAAGTAAACTATGTGAATGAGATCCTGAATGATGACTTAATGACCGACTGCAAAAGTGTCCACACACCAATGAGTGCATCTGAGCTAATCACACTATCTGATGGTACTCACTTGACTGATGCAACACGCTATCGCCGGGTCTTAGGCAGGCTTCAATACCTATCTTTCACTAGATCGGACATTGCATATGCAGTAAATAAGTTGTCCCAATTTATGCAAGCACCATCAGATCTCTATTGGAAAGCAGTGAAACGTGTTCTTCGTTACCTGTGTGGCACCATCCAACTAGGCCTACGTGTAACCCCTATTGAGGACTTCAACCTGCACGTGTACTCTGATGCAGATTGGGGTGGGGACATTGCTGACAAAGTTTCCACATCTGGGTATATCCAGTTCCTTGGTCACAATCCGATTAGCAGGTCCTCAAAGAAGCAAAATACTGTCTCTCTCTTCTCCACTGAGTTTGAATATAGGGCAGTGGCTAATGCCCTTTCTGAAACCCTGTGGGTTACCAATCTTCTCACTGAGCTACGCGTTCCAATAAATCAGATGCCTACCATTTATTGTGACAATCTTGGAGCCACATTCCTAAGTAAAAATCCAGTCCTCCATAGCAAAGTGAAGCATGTTGCAGTGGATTTTCACTTTGTTCGCCACTATGTCGATATTAAAAAGGTTCGAGTTGTTCACGTCCATGCTGCCGATCAAATCACTGACACTCTCACCAAGGCACTGCCTAAACTGGCTTTTGAGAAGAATTTAT
Source organism: Capsicum annuum (assembly GCF_002878395.1). Classification (NCBI taxonomy): domain Eukaryota; kingdom Viridiplantae; phylum Streptophyta; class Magnoliopsida; order Solanales; family Solanaceae; genus Capsicum; species Capsicum annuum. Next base: position 6,058 of record NW_025880940.1, read on the forward strand.
TCAAGTTAGGCTTAGTGACTCACCGCCTAACTTGAGGGGGCATATTGACACATCCCGTGTCAAGTTAGTTAGTAGTTAGAAGTGTAATCACAATATATGTTTCAGCAGTTTTATTTATTTAGGACTGATCTAGTTTAGTTAGTTTAGGACTCATCTTAGTTTATCTGTAACTCTATTTAATACGCTTTCTGCTTCATTAATAAACATCTTCTTTCCAGCACTGCTCTGTGCTTATATATACAAGGTCGATTCCATTTCTTTTGATTTGGTGTTTTATCCAAGATCTACCAATGATAATCCTGTGAGTCCTTTGCTTTCTGTCTTTAATGTGAACTGATGGATGGAGTATATATATACATGTACTTGATGAAGTCTATTTACCTAAGCCTTTGCATTAGAATATCTTAATATTACCTAAGTCTAAGTATGTTATATTTCTTAATGGTCTTTGTTTAGTCTTTATATTAGAATATCTGGAGATACCAGACTGGTCAATTTTATATATATGGTGAATACCAACTTCGTTCACCACTTGGCCTCACCTTTGGATGCTACTAGCGAAGGGCAGTCGGTGTACTAAAGCTCCTGCTAAGCATAAGGTCCGAGGAAGGGCCTCACCGCAAGGGTGTATTGTACACAGTCTTAACTTACATTTCTGCCAGAGGCTGTTTCTAAGGCTTGAACTCGTGACCTCCTAGTCACATGACAACAACTTTACTAGTTACTCCAAAGCTATCATAATTTTGGATAATAGCCCAAAGCATTTAGTAATTTCCAGCCATCAACAATTGCATCTTTTTTCCATCTTCATATTTTATGATGTCCCTACATAATTAATGTACTTTAACACTATACCTTTACTTTTTCAGTATAGACAAATTGCAAGCTACTGTCAATTAATCAATCATGTTATATGGCTATCAATATCACTTTCATAACGTGAAACCAGCTGTGAAGGTCACTATCATGGAAAGATAGTTGCCACTACTAAATGTATTTGAGCTGCATTCATAATATCTTTGACTATTCTTTCATCTCACGGAGAGCATTGGAGTAATTGGTAAAGTTGTTGCCATGTGATCAGGAGGTCACGTATAATTAATAAATAAATCTTCAATGAACTTGGAAGTCGTTTGCTTTCTCGAGATGAAACAACAACTAACAGTATTTTTTGTATAGCTCTCGAACACCTAAATTTTTAAATCTACAATATTGAATTAACCTTAAAATATTGAACAACTAAAAGTCTTTGTCAATATATAAATATCCTAATGAAGTCTTCGCTGAGTCTTTGTATAACTAAAATATCTTAAACTGACAAACTGGTCCATCAACTTGTAGGACTAGCTGTAAATATATACATTATGTCAAAATATTCATATCAATCATTATTGTTTCTTTCTTAAAAGGGGTATTAAATCCAAAGTGGACAAGTAAAAGTGACCGGAGAGAGTATATATCGTTTTAGAGTAGTATATTCCCTCCGTTCACTTTTACTTGTCATGTTTCGTTTCTCGACCATCAAATTGCATGTATTTTGACCAACGTTTTTTCATGCCGAGGCTCTATCGAAACAGTCTCTCTATCTGTACATAGTAAAGATAAGATCTGCCTACACTCTACTCTCCCCATACCCCACTTGATTAATTTTCGGATGTTAAGAATTGTTCCAATAATATCGAGCTAAATTTTTTCAGTCTGTGTCATCGGTAATTTTTGTGTTGTAACTCTAGATAGTTGCACCGGCCCTGTTTGTGCGTAGCTGCTTATATTGACTCTGGAAATTCACCATCAAAAAAGGCCAGAAAGACTACCAAGAGCCAACAAAAAAAAAAGGGACAGCCCGGTGCACTAAAGCTACCGCTATGTGCGGTGTCCGGGGAAGAGCCCCACCATAAGGGTGTATTGTATGCAGCCTAAGCTTGTCTTTCTGTCAAAGGTTGTTTCCAAGGCTTTAACCAAAGCAATAGTACTTTTTAGTAATACGCAATATTATCAATATTTATCAATTTCCAACGCCAAATTGTATGACTAACACATAAGACAGCTGAGACATACTCGACTTTACAAGTAAACAAAGGAACCAAAAAAAAAAAAAGAAAAAGAGAAAAACAAGAGAATATCATCTTAGGTTGTTTCTTAAGCACCAAAGTGAATGTCATCTCTCCAAAAGAAAAGATTGTAGTGTAAAGCATCGTAACTATGCGTGGGGTCGGGGGAAGAGGGCCAGACCACAGGGGTCTATTGTACGTGGCCTTAACCTGCATTTCTGCAAGATTCTACATTATAAAACATTGAATTTGTAATACGAAGAGATTTTGGTAAAATTTGATTTTGCTGCCATGTGACTAGGAGGTCACGGGTTCAAGCATTGGAAACAGCCTGTGGCAGAAACGCAAAGTAAGGCTGCGTACAATACACCCTTGTGGTGGGGCCCTTCCCCGGACCCTGCGCATAGCTTTAGTGCACTGGGCTGCCCTTCTATCATTTTCAATTAGTTAGTCTTGTTTGTGTTGGAAAAAAGAGTCATGACAAGAAGATCTTAAATAGTAAAAAGACGTCTTTATTCATGTTTGTTTTTCTTTACAAATTCCTTTCTTCTGATCAAAGCAGACAATAAGTACCTTTCTTTTTATCAAAGGCAAAGATCTGCGCGGTGTTCAGATAAATCTATATAACGTTTCATCCAGAGAAAGCAAAGAACTCACCGGCAAACCAAATAAAAGAAACGAAAATGGATCCAACCTTGTACAATGCTGCGGTGGAAGGCAAAATCAGTAATGGTGATTTTTCACTTGCTGAATATCTGAAAAGGGATGAAGAAAATCCGTACCAAGTCACTCCAACAGGCAACACAATCTTACACGTGGCCGCTCATTATGGCCACTCCTATTTCGTGGCAGAAGTCCTTAAGATTAGTCCGGCATTGTTATGCCATCGGAACAAGAAGAATGAAACTGCGCTTCACATAGAAGCTAATGAAGGTCACATCGAAGTAGTCCACTAGCTACTTAGTAGAGATGAGCATTATAAGGAGATGCTCATGAAGATGACAGATGAGAATGGAGATACAGCGCTGCACAAGGCCATGCGGAGCCGACATCAAGATGTAGCCAGACTGTTGGTGAAAGAAGATCCTGAATTAGAATTTCCATCCAACAAGGCTCGGGAGACACCGCTGTATCTGGAAACTGAGTCTGGTCTTCGTGAAGCTTTGAGAGAAATCTTGAACTCATGCAAGCAACCAACTTCTTCTTCAGGTTCATTAAATCGAACACCACTGCATGCAGCAGTAATTCAGGAACACACGGGTATGTACATATTTTTTTGAAACTACTCTCACTATACTAACATCTCTTTTCGATTCTTGTTAATATCTGTTGTATCTTGTACTTCGACTATCATATTATTTTGTTGCAGTACTGTTCTGTTTTGTACTGTTTTTCTTGAGCTGAGAGTCTATTGGAAACAGCCTCTCTCCTCCGAGGTAGTGGTAAGGTCTGCGTACACTAGATCATCCTCGAGCAAAGAAGATGTCATACAACAAGGAAAAGAAGACTCCTTTTAACGTAGCAGTGTCTTGCACAGAGTGGACGGCAGACAAGGATTGAATCGCGCCCAGCTTGTTTAACGATTTCTTAAATTCCATTGCTCAATTGGGACGACGTTCACCCAGGTTGAACCAGATGGATCGACAGAAGATAATTTTAAACCAAACTGAGGATCGCGACATAAACATCAAAGGTATCCTGTCAGCAGCTCAAATGCAACTAGTTGTAGCTACTCTATTAGTCACAGTCACCTTTGCGGATGGTTTTACATTACCGGGAGGTTTTGAAAGCGATGACAATAGCCCTAATAAGGGGATGGCAGTTCTAATAAAAAAACAGCATTCCGTGCATTTGTTATAATGGATGCCATCGCCTTTGCATGCTCCGCTGGTGCTATATTCAGATACTTCTATATGGCGACAAATCCTCGTCCAATGTTTTATCAGGATTTGGATTATTTGTGGTCTCTCAGTAAAGTTGGAGCTAGGTCGCAGCTCGTGGCAATGTCAGCAGTTGTAATTGCATTTGTAACTGGTATGTATGCTACTTTAGCACATTCAGTTGGTCTCGTTGTTGCTGTCTGTGCCATCGGTTGCATCTCTTTCATTATATACGTGTGGATCCAAAGGACATGTTGTGAACACGGATACCCCAGAGGCTAGCAGGCTGTTGTGCCCGAGGCTAAACCATGAAGAGGCCCAAGAATTAGACATACCAATTAAAATTACTGGAGGTCC
>NW_025880941.1:0-462 GCF_002878395.1 Capsicum annuum
AAAATATGTGATTTGTATATTATAACGTGATTAGAATTGGCAAATAGACGGATTGAATCAAATTTGGATGAATTGACCTTAAATGGTTTGGATTACCATCCATCCATATATTATATTAATAAATATGACTTGCGTGAAAACTCACTTTTAACTCCTAAAACCTAAAAACTTTAGAACTTACTACATACATATCAACTTGTTTTTTTTTTACTTCCACCCCACCCTTGTATTTTTTTTAGAAAAAAAAAGAAATTTTACCCCACCCCATCCCCCTCCCCCTAAAAAAAATTCTTTAAATTTGTTTTTTGAAAGATTTCAAAAAATAAAGTCTTACCCCACCACTACCCCTACCACCACCTCCACCAGTCTCCCCCACCCCCACCCCCACCCCAAATAAATGAATGATTGTTTTATAATTTTTTAGATTTGTTTTTGGAAACTTTACAAAAAATTTATCTTATT
>NW_025880941.1:562-1043 GCF_002878395.1 Capsicum annuum
CCCACCGTAAAAGAAAAATAATTTTTTCCTTACCCTCCCCCAATCCCACCTCCCTCACCCCCCCCTCAATCCCCACCAGCCCACCCCACCCTAACCCCTCCCTTCGTCCACCCTAGCCCAGTCCAGTCCGCCCTCCTAATTTTCTTTTTACAAAAAAAAACTGTACAATAGAGCTTTTGAGTATAAGTAGGTGATTTATGGGCTTATACGAACAATCATGAGCTTTTGAGTATAAGTAGGTGATTTATGGGCTTATACGAACAATCATACTTTGCTCATTTTATTCGTATTTATATGAGCTTTTAAATAGCTTAAAGTCCATATATACCCCTCTAAAATAAAGTAATAAGTGATTAAATTGATTAAATAAACTCCTTTTATTTATATGACCGGACTAAAATTGCCACCTCTAAACGTAATTAATTGATGATGCAAAAAAAAAAAGGGTGAATATGAAATTGCATCAAACCAGCAAAGTAAA
>NW_025880942.1:0-1029 GCF_002878395.1 Capsicum annuum
AAAATTCTGAGTATTTTTGAAAGTATATATAGGAATTCTCGTGTACTGAGAGCTAAACTGTGCTAGAAAAAAATGGGGTATTACAGGTGAGGGAGGGGGAGGGATAGTTGTCGTTATATCAATAAAATAACAATCATAAAAAATAGCATTAGCTTTTGTGACAAATTCATTTAAAAAGTTATTCTACTTATAATACTACAACAACAACAACAACAAACCCAGTGTATTCCCACCTGGTGGGGTCTGGGGGGTAGGATGTACGCAGTCCATACCTCTACCTCTGAAGAAGTAGAAAGGCTGTTTCCGATAGACCCTCGGTTCGAGACACGCGGTACCACACAAACACATAGTAAAGCACAGCACAAGGTTACAAGATTACATAACATAAATACGGCACCCATAAGTAATATAAAACAGAGGAAAGCACACGGCTTCATAATAAAACATGGGACACGGACTCCTAACAGGAATAAACCCCACCAAGTAGTTCCCTATACTAGCGACTCAGACTGGCCCTAGTCCACTGCCCTGATTCGCATCCTCCAGACCTCCCTATCTAGGGTCATGTCCTCGGTGAGCTGTAACTGCTCCATGTCTCGCCTAATCACCTCACCCCAGTACTTCTTCGGCCTACCCCTACCCCGCTTAAAACCATCCAACGCTAGCCTCTCACACCTACGGACCGGGGCATCCACGCCCCTCCTCTTCACGTCTCCGAACCATCTCAATCGGGCTTCCCGCATCTTGCACTCTACTGGTGTCACACCAACCTTCTCCCGGATGTTCTCATTCCGAACTCTATCCCCTCTAGTCAGCCCACACATCCAGTGCAGCATCCGCATTTCTGCCACCCTCATCTTTTGGATGTGGGAGTTCTTAACTGGCCAACACTCCGCTCCATACAACATGGCCGGCCGGACTACCGCCCTGTAGAATTTGCCTTTAAGCTTAGGCGGCACCTTCTTATCACACAGCACCCCCGACGCGAGCTTCCACATCATCCATCCCGCCCCAATACGGTGCGAGACA
>NW_025880943.1:0-3135 GCF_002878395.1 Capsicum annuum
GGATTAAAGATATTTTACAACAGATTGACAATCTAATCTATTACATTATCAAAAAACTCAACTTTCATCAGAAAAAAATTATTGCCACTACATGTAAATGTAATAAAGTGAAGAGTGACTTGAAATTAAAAATTTCTATTTTTTACAGACTCTTCTATATACACGGGCTTCAAGCGTCCATTTAGTACCACATAAGCCCAGACCTCTTGCAGGTTTTCCATAGCGTTGTCGCACAAAAAAGTCATCGGCTCGACCATTTCTGTGCCTGTCAGCAAATATTCGATGTGTGCAAGAGCGTGTGACCCGCTCTCTTTAGCGGCATCATCTTTTGGAAGGATTATTCCCCTATTTTGACCTTCAAAATCCCATGATTTCTTTATCAACACTTCCTTTGACAAATGATTCATCAGTTTACTCTCCCTTAATAAGATTGGCAACAACACCATCAGTGGTTCCATGAGGAGAAAAAGATCGAAATCGTCGATGAGAGGTACGTTGGATTCATAAACATTGATCTTTCCCTCCTCGAGTAGTATCTCAACAGACCGATAATGCATGCCGTTCACGCTAATGACTGCAAGAATCCTTTTTGCCTCGGTCCAGCTCTTACCGTGTGGATTTAGTATGTCCCTTCTAACATATCTTAACGTTTCTTCTTCATCCAAGACCAACGTAGGAACTAGGAAATCAAGTCCCACGCCAAGGGCTGACGCCTCTCCATTGAGTTGGTCGTACCTATCCTTGAGCTTCTTGCAGAATTTAAGGTCCATTATCCTATCGGCAACGTCATAAGCTTCCCAGTACGTTAATTTCTTTTCCTCATGAGGCAGAGAATTATGTCAACATGTTGTGAGATAAGAAGTTAATTTTTAAATAGGTTAGTAATTGTAAAGATGCAACGGATGGTCCATCTGTTGCATAAGGTTCTCTGAATCAATAATCCAACGCAACTTATGCAACAGATGGATAATAAGTTGTAACAGAACCACAACTAGTTGAACCAGTATACCCAGCTGTTGCAACAGATGTGAAATCTGTTGCGTAGCTTCTTCTTCATGGGTTAGATTAGAAGGACTAGGTTAGGAAAAGTAAACTTGTCTTGTCCTTGTACGGCATACGCATATCAGTCATAGTCTGGAAGTCTTGGGGGGAAAAGAGAGGCCTGGGGTAGTCTGGTGCGCCTGGCTTGGTATTCTTGGCCTGTCACAGATCCCTCTTCTCTTTGGCACCAAGTTTCGCATATATGTCCACTTTCTTGACCGGCCCCTAAACTTCAACAGCTTTTGGAGAGGGAGGAATTGCAATTTCTTTTGATTTTCGAGTGGAGAGTACGTCTCTAATTGCTCTTTTCTTTCTCCTAACCAACATTGTAGGAGTGTGTGGCTCCCTCACCTTCTTGGATGGTATGACACACTTCTTGAATTTGAATTCCTCGATAGCTTTAGAGATAGCCTCTAATTTTTCAAAGAGTTTATCCTGTCTGTTCTTGCACTCATCGCATTTGCAATGAGAACACGAGGGTGAAAAGGGGTGAGAGGGACCTGTGTAAGGGCGAAAAGTGGTGTTTTCAAACATATTTATTATTTCTTGAGCATCAACATGCTCATCATCACGAGTGGTAGCAGCATCAGCATGCCTACCACCAACACCAACAACTCCACCAGAAGAAGCACCCGGATCTGCCTTAGTAAAAGGTTGGTCATGAAGAGCCTCAACATTAGGCAGACCTTGTCTAACTGCTCTTCTTATGGCTGTTGCTCCAGCCAATTCCTTCTTTATTAACTCCACCGTTGGGTCTTCAATAGTATCAACATGACCTAGAGTAATATCAAAAGTCATCACTGACTCTTCCTCAGTAGGCACGATCCATGGATGCACAACCTATAAAAAAGAAAAAAAAGACAGATGCATTAAAATCATATAATATAATAATTTTCACAGTTGGGCTACATTTAAAAAGAAAAGACCCATCTGTTGTATAGTTTACAGTATATGATTAAAATTCGTTTGAGTCTGGTTCAGAGAAATAGAGCAACACATGGATAATCTGATGCAAAATATCAATCAACTGTTGCAACAACTACACAAGACGGGTAATCTGTTATGCAACAGATGATCTGTATGTCACAATAGATGAATGATATGTTATCAGATTAAACATCTGGCGCATAATTTGCAGTAGATGATTAATCTTTTAGGAGTCGGGTTCAGAGAACCAAAGCAACAGGTGGGTAATCTGATGCAAGATATACCCCGTCGCAACAAATGTCCCATCTGGTGCATCAGATATAACATTTGTTACACCAGATATAACATCTGTTCAATATCTTTCTTATTTTTGAGTAGAATTAATTTACTTGAAGAAGACATACTGCATCATCCGGAGGGTTAAATAGATCAGCCTCATTAATATTGGTATTGCTCTTTGCAGCCAACCACCTAAACATCCTTGGATGAAAAACCTCATCTGGGTAATCCATTAACTGCTTTTAGAGGGAGGAATGACTTCAAATGCCCAAGACTAAAAAATGTAAACAGAAAGCAAGCAAAAAAAATCATAATAACTATATTCAATATAAATTAATGGATGAGTAAAATTAGTGATTAATTTTACCATGAAAGCCCAAGAAAAGCCGTATAATGTGGTCGTCCCTGAGGATAGCTTTGTCAGTAAACATTGGACAGTCAAGTAGAAACTGTCATATCCCCAGGGATAATTGTTGAATTTATCAAAATCCTCAGCACGCGCCAACAAATCATCTTCTATGACCTTGTTGACGTCTCTTCCCAATATAAACGAATGGGCAAACCAAACTAAGCACAATTGTTCCCTGTACTGCTCTGATATGGTTTTATCCTCGAGATCTGTCAACAAATCCGATGCTTTATAGACACATCGAGTAATGTCAAACAACCCATCTATTTTTCCCTTGAATTTTCTTTACTTGGATCTTTTGTGGGGTTGCGGTCCTTCTGGACGATGGCATCTCAGGCCTGTCACTATGGCAAACTCTTGCAAGCCAAAACAAACTGGCATGCCACAGTAGTTGATCCAGATTTCATCCATCTTCTTTTTGCCCCCTTCTTCCGGATCTTTATCATCCCCTGCGTACTTGATCCTGTGCTTGAGAAGAC
>NW_025880944.1:0-1375 GCF_002878395.1 Capsicum annuum
TATAACAGAGAGAAATTATTCTTAAAAAGAGCCTTAACATAAAATGAAAATATATGTATTAATGAAGATAGTAGTAGAAGGATATTACAGTAGATATTATACGCCTATGATAGATACATGAGTAGAAGCTAATTTATGTAGATATAATTGCTTACCAGAAAGCAAATGGGATCAATCAAAAACACCAATAATAGTTAAAGGATTTAATAATGAAGGAAGCTTAGCTAGGATTGTAAAAATACAAGTATAGGATAAGATATTAAAAATAGAGGATATTTATAATTATGAACTAATATGAAAAGATATACTTTTAGGGATGCCGTTTTTATATAAATTATACCCACATATAATTACTAGAATAGATTGGTGGTTTACAACACCATGTAAACAGAAAGTAAGAGCAAAAAGAGTTAATAATAAAATAAGAAACAAAACTGATTGGATAAAAGGAAGTGAAAAAATTACACAAAAGTTTGAAAATATAAAAAATACTGAAGATACAATAGAACTAGTCGTATTTTCGATAATTAAAATAGAAATAACTATATTTTCAATAAATAAGATAGAAATAATTAATAAAAAATTAGAACATTTATATAGTGAAGATCCATTAAAAGGATGGGAAACATAAAACTTCTATAAAAATTGAATTAATAGATAAAAATAGCATAATAACCCAGAAACCATTAACATATAATTTTGACGATTTAAAAGAATTTAAAATGCATATAGATGAATTATTAGAAAAACTATATATACAAAAAAGTAATAGTAAACATAATAGTCCAGCATTTATAGTAAATAAACATAGTGAACAAAAAAGAGGAAAAAGTATAATGATTATTGACTACAGGATAAAATGATAGACTACGAATATTTAAAATATTAGAGAAAAAATATGGATGAAATAATATTATTAGAAAAACTTATGAAAAATAATGTAATTGGATATTTATCACCCCCCAAGATATGAATATCGATAAAACTAACATAAATAGACTTAAAATAAAAATATATAGAGAAGTTAAGAAATATCAACGCACAAAGAAAAATATATCCATTATACATATAATAGAATTATTTCACAATCTATTTCACAAGTTATCCGCACCACCCTAAAAATTCATATTGATATAAATAAGCATTAAGTATCCAAGTGTCTATTTAAAATGTCCAAAGTATTTTTCAAACAAGTTTGTGCTTAATTGAGTAATTTAGAGTTCAACCCGGAAAGCTAGTTTCACTAGCTTGAGCTAGGTGTGTGTCTAGTTGGTCTCATTAATTTTTCTTTTAGGTCTTCCCTTATTTTTCTAATTCGGTTTCTGTAATTAATTTCATTATTTAGATTTTCTTGATTTTCTCTAGTTTTTCTAAT
>NW_025880945.1:0-3915 GCF_002878395.1 Capsicum annuum
GCACTTGTATTTGTATGTTATAGTTTGTTTTTATATTTGTATTTTATAGTTCACACTTGTATTTATGTTTGCTAGTACGCACCATCATTTTTATTTTATACAATTCGCCCTTGTATTTTAAAGAATTATTTTGTATTTGTATTTTATAATTGATTGGACATTGTATAATTGTGGTTTTATTTTGTTTGTATTAGTGTATTATTTTTATCGATGTACTTGTATTTTTTCTTTCTACAAACACTTGTATTTATAAAATGATAAATTGTACAAATAGAAATGCTACATTTGCATCATATGAGACATGTTTATACAACTTGAACCATACCCATACAAAATGATACTTGCTTCTATACAAATACAAATGATAAATTTAAAATACAAATACTAACAATATAATTGCATTGAATGACACATTGCATATTGATATACTTAACACCCAGGCAAATACAATTAATTCATATGCTTCGTTGTATACAAATACAAATGATAAATTGTACATATTCACAGTTAAACTATTCAACTACAAATAATAAATTTATTTAAAATATATAGTATGATACAAATAAATATAAAATATAAAATACAACAACAGCAGAAAAAGAGAAATAAAAAAATAAAAAGGAAAAAAATAAAAAAGAAAACAACATAGAAGAAAAAAAATAAAAAAACAAAAAAGAAAGAGAAAATGAAAAAAAAGGAAAAGAAAAAAAAAATAAAAAAAAAAGAAAAAAAAAAATAAAAAAACAAAAAAGAAAGAGAAAATGAAAAAAAAGGTAAAGAAAAAATGAATGAAAAAAATTGAAAAACAAAAAAAAGGAGAGTAATAGAAAATTGTTATGAATATATTACCATATATAGTGAATTTTTACTTATCATATATAGTGAATGTCTATTTATGGAAAAGTTAAAAACTCAAGATTAGTTTTCCTTTATAAAGAAGTTTCTTTCATTGTAATGACCCCAGCAAGAAATTCTTTAAGAGAAATAATGATTACTCTCTTCTCTCTCTATTCTTCTTTTCTTTGTTTTATATTTCATATCAGCACGAGTCTCTAATCAATGAGATTGAACTTACTTAACTTTTTCTTCCCACATTTTGGTTAATCTCATTATGAGATCAATGAGATTGAACGAACTTAATTTGTTTCTTTCCACGTTTTGATTAATCTCATTATGAGAATAAAGAAGAAGAATTCTAGTGCAAAGAAAAACTTATAAAACAAAACAACCTCTGATGAATTACTTTAGTCAATTATGATAGAGGTGTTATTACTATCTCTGTGTGGTTGTAAGGAATATGGTACAATGCATGCTAACATTTTAGACATGACGTGACATCTAATATATGATTATCAGAGCTTGTATGCATAATTTTACTCAGAGAAGGTTTGTTTGTTTCTTGAAATTTATGATATTTATTCTTTGGTGTCTTTTTCAGATTGCCAAAACATTTTTATATTGTCATTTATATATTATTTAATTTTTCTTGTGCTTTAGCAATACTTTTGAGAGCAATTACGAAGTACTGCAGTATTAAAGACTAACAGTTCCGTCATAATACATCAAAAGGAATACAGTAGGGTTTAAAACTTGTAATTTTGTTATTTTTTGGTATATTTTACTATATCAAATTTGCTATATTTATATTTCTGGCTATCTGATTTTCTTATTATTACCACAATGAATATTATATTTGTGGCGATCTGATTTTCTTATCATTACCACAGTGAATAATTGTAAAGTGGTGATATTGTTATGACTCAAGTTTAAGTTCTATTAAACTTGACTTATTTATTGATTAGGGCTAAGATGGTGGATTCAAGTTTCATCGCACTAAAAGGATAAGACATTGGGTTATATTCTTGATGCACCATGATGATGAGATATTAGGTTCAAGACCCATCGATATGCTTAAGACGCCTTTATATGGATAAGACGTTGAGTTTGAATCTCAATGCAACATATTAATGATATTATGACGGCTAAGACAAAATAATGGGTATTTGGTGAAAAGTCATGAAACATATCCTATTGATATGCTCTATTCCATGAAGTGAATATGGTAGGAATATATGATAAATCTGAAAGTTAACAACTTGCTCCATGAATCTAAAAGTTGAAAATTTGCTCCATTCTTGAAAGAAATGTGATAGCAGTGCATAATGTCTGAAAGAAGACAAGTAATTAAATGCACGTATATAAGCGTGGAGGGACAATATGATAATAATTATCAAAAGTGATATTATTTTCACACGCTTATTACGATTATAAGGTATGTTAGAGAAAAATTTCTCTACAACCACATATATGCCTCGATTTGCTCCGGAAGTAGCAATATCTCAAAAGAGGCTATAAGCTATCATAATTTGATACACTTAAGACACAATTACATTCTATTCCTGAAAATGAGAATTTCGATTATTATAAATACAGATCTATATTTTAGGGTGAATGTGACTGTATACATTCAAACATGTTCTTGGTTGTAAAGATATCATAACCCACCTCCAAAAGAGGTAAAATATTGGAAGATTGAATATCTCCAAGTCACTATAATAAGAAATATGAATGTGAAAAATTACTAGAGCATGATGAGATCACATTATTGATATAAAATTCATGTCATAGTAAACTAGAAGTTTACTAAAGTGAAAAACGCATGTCTGATAAACTTGAAATTGTCATTCCAAAGATATGCATATTGCGTATTAGACATATGTTGAAGAGTTAGAATATTCTTGAAAAATTATTCATGTTGTTTGTTCTCATGATAAGTTGGTTGGACCAACTAATATTGGGATTGAATAATCTGAAAAGTATAAAAGGTGAATATGGGCCCGTTCACCAGTCATGTGATCTATTAAGATGCATTGATTTAAGATGATCACTTGTACATTTATTGTTAACCTACAGTTTGACATTCATAAGGTGGTTTGCTCAATAAAATTGAGTTACTAGCATAATTTTCAGATTGTGTAATCAAGATAGTTCATCTTGATGATGATGGTTTTGCATTGAATGTCTTCAATAAATAGTTGAACTCTTGCTAATAAGAACAACACTTCATGTATTGGTTTAAAATATAAAAAATTATATATACAAAAGTATTTGTATGCATCAAACCAATAAATTATGATTAATTCTCCCTCAAAGTTGGTTTCGAGTCAGGAACCGCACGTTGTTCATCTAATAGTTTTAATGTGTGGTATATGATTAATAAATATACCATGATGCACAAAGATGGATTCCTCAAAGATGACAGAAGATGTATGTTAGTTTTTCTAACATAAGAGGGAAATTATAAGCAACTATAACATATGTTGGATTTTTCTCCGTTTCCTCTTTGTTAATAAACTTCTTAACATATTATTCTTCGAACAATTCTACTATAAAGTAACTAATATGAATTTATTTTATCATATCATGATTGTTGGGAATTATGAATTTAGCTATTCCTAATCATAAATAGATATACCTGTTCGGGTAGCTTTGATATTTCTGAGTTTTGTTCCTCCATAGCTTTTTCCATTGGAATATGTTTATTTGATTAACTGAGTAAAGTTTTTGTTGTGGAGTGGAGAGAAAAGTTTCTTCAACGCATGAAGGCTTGCCTTTGCAATGCCTTCTGCCTTCTTTATTTATAGAACGAAAAAGTATCTTTACATCCAAACTTTACAAAAATTATAAACCTAATAAATCTATTTAATATATATAATCCGCGCACCCCCTACAAATGGTATCAGAGCTCAGCAGTTTAAAAAGTACGGAAGAGAAATATATGTTAGAGCTAGAAATTAGATTAGAGTTAGAATTATTAGAATTAGATAAAAAAAATTACCTACAAAATTATTAAATTAATTATGCGAAGACCATTTAAAAATAGAGAAGCTTTTAGAAAAATTAAAGAATCTTTAA
>NW_025880946.1:0-5458 GCF_002878395.1 Capsicum annuum
CCGCCTTACCTCTCTCCCCGGGTCGTAGGCTCCGCCCAAGCTCGGGACCATTCTCTACTCCCTTAGGCTCCACCCAAGCCCAAGACCCCACTCCCCTTCCTTTTGTCCCAGGCTTCGCCCGTGCCCACTCGCCCATCCCGTCCCAGGCTCCGCCCGAGCCTGGGACCGCCTTTCCACCCTCCGCATCCCAGGCCCCGCCCGGGCCCCGCCCCCCCCCCCCCCCAGTACCAAGCTCCGCCCGAGCCCGGACCGCCTTCCCTAAGGGAAAGCTAGTAAAACCTTCGCTTTAGGCCCTCAAATTTTGAGGCCTCAAAATTTTTATAGTAAACTCTATAATTTCAACTTCACTTGAAATAATAATGAAGATTGTGAAATATATTTAAAAAAATATCTACGAAATAATAATAATAATAATAATAATAATAATAATAATAATAATAATAATACTAATAATAATAATAATAATAATAATAAAAAGAAAAAGTTATATCATTTTTACAAGAAATATTTTAGAACTTTGAACTAAACAAATCAAATTTTATATTAATAAATAAAGTTTTAATAACAACATCTAAGTTAATATATTGCAAACAAATAGCTATCATCTTAATATATTGCAAACAAATAGCTATCATCTTATTAGCAGAGATTAATCCTTACTTTTATTAATAATCATATTAATATGTGAAGTCAAAGGTTAAGTGTCTTTTAAAAATACTACATCGAAACAACTACTATGCAAGAACAATTATTATAATAGTCTTTTTAATATTTATATTTATATCTGTAATATTTATATTTATATCTTATTAAAATATAAAATTTGGCTTTAGGCCACTAATTTTATTGAGATGTCTCTGGAACAAGGGCAGTAGTAGCAGGGAGCGAGGAACAAAGGACTGGCCGTCAAGAGCAAAGGGACAAAAAGTAATGGAGAGTTCAACACACTAGAGGGGCCAGAGGGTACCACAGAAGCATAAGGACTAGAGGGGCCAGGATGAGAAGTATCATAGGGGCTAGATATGATAGGGTAGACCTCACACGGCCAAAAGGGCCTGCTGATTTTACAGGGACAAAAGGGCGCCAACATATTCTCAGCAATGAGTCCAAAGGATCAAGTCAAATCTGTTTCCGTAAAACCTCCTCCAATAGCTTGTCATCGTCATTTTTTAAACTCTCTTTAAACTCTCATACATGTCATGAACGAGGATCAGTATCAACACAGTTCTGTTTAATTTATCTGCATTAAAGAAACAAGATTCGAAAAATTTAAAATCACCGTAAACAACCTAAACATAATTCACCAAGTTTAATGTGTAAGGCCGATTCATGTATAGTGTCAAATTTTAAAGCTCCTTATATGAAATGAAACAGGGTTTTTGAATTGTTGAAGAGTATGTATTGTAAACCCCGTTTTAATTGATTTTATTTATTAGTGCAAGTGAAATAGACTGAGCTTCACGTGAGAACCATATTTGTATATAAAGGATTAGGTCAAAATTTGAGTAAAAAATGGCCTACTGGCCTGCAAATAAAATTCAAAATTTAATCTTTCACAAGGTCCCTCAACTGTGCCAACCGATCCGAAATATCAATTTTAGACTAGGTAGACCTTTGGTTAGGGTACCAATACATTCGAGCTCATTTCGACCTATTGATCCAAAACAGTGGCGGAACCAGAATTTTCATTGAAGGGGTTCAGAAGTAAATATACGGACTAATCGAAGAGGGTTCAACATCTACTATATATACATAAAAATATTTTTGACCATATAAAAATAGTATAATTTTCCGACGAAGGGGGTTACGATGAACACTTGAAATGTATGTGGCTCCGCCACTGATCGAAAAGTGATAAAATCGGAAGATATGAGCCAAAACTAGTAGATGGTAGTGCATTACTATAAGCAAACTCTGCTAAGGCTAAATATTGCTCCCATTAACCTGAATAGCTACTAGAGCTAAGGTTATAACTGTAGATGGAAGAATGAGACGAATGTTGTTATATGAAATAGTTGCGGAGGGGAGGCGTGGTGAAATATGATATCAATTAAGGGTGTTAGTTTCGGTGTAATAGAATTCACTTCCTAAAGAGAATGATCAGCCAGAGCCAATACATGGTAATATGCCATCATATCAACTATCAAACTTGTAACACACTCATCATGTTATATCAAACTTGTAACACACTCATCATGTTATTTTCAACTGAAAAGGGTTTCAGTGGTTAAATCATATTCAAGAAGTATGTAGTTCATAAAGTGCATTTCAAAACCCTAAACGAAAATGTAAACCAGAGATTAATAAACACTCTAAGTAAGATATAATTCAAGAAGAACAATCGGCCAATACAAATACATACAACAGTTATGACAATATAAAATTCATCGTGTCTTTCTCTTTGGTATACAAAACAAATTGGTGCCATTTCAACATTGCAAGTTATAATGATCATCATTTACTTCCCCAACACCCATCAAAAAATTAAAGGTGTGCTCAGACCAAAATAGAGAATTAAACAAAAATTAAGAAAAAACTCGATATAGCATAAAAAAGTCTTTAAAGAAAAGCAATATGATACGATCCGGATCAGCCTTAAAGAGTTAGATTACATCTTTCGAGGCCAATGCAAAGAGGTCCAAGCCATGATCAAGCCTAGAGCTCAAGGATGCTTTCGGTGGACCTCTTTTAGGCTTCTAAGCCAACAATGCCGCGTGTGGATTATTGCTTGGAGGGCTTGAAACATGATTTGAAGAACCCATGTGGGTTATTTCCGAAATAGCCACTTTTGGGCTATTTCTTGCAATAGGCTATCTTAGGCAAATGCAACACTATAAATATGTGCCTTAACCATTTCATTTGCAACTTTTAATGATATTTTGAATGAATGCTCTTATGAGTGAATTGCAAGCTTGGATTAGCTTGTGTTGACATCTTGTTTAGAAATGGGGGTTGCTTGGGAACTCGATTCCCTTGATGTCTACATAAAAAATTGGTGTTCGATTGTACTAGTTTAAGGGTCTTTGGGTTTGATACACTAGTTGGTTCTTAATTCTTTATAGTTTCTTAAGTCAATTTACCTATCTTTACTTTCTTGCATCGATTATCTTTTGCTTCTTTAGGTAGACTTCCATCTTTCGTATCTAGATTCGTATCACAATGTGCATAGGTATTCAATATGGTTGTTGATTACAAGGTGCAACCACTTATAGGATTTGTAAATCCTACGCGTAGAGGCTTAAGAAAAATTAAACATCCATCATCAAGCTGAGGCAACTTATTTGCAAATATATCGAAAATGTACAAACACAAGTAACTAGTTCAGCTAAGTACCTCTAAATTCAGAATGTTGGGTTCGAAATCGAGAGGGTGTCATGCGGAAGCTTAAAGTTTGCAAATCAAGACGGTGATAATTCAGATGACAAATAAAAATATACTAAAAACATATTATTGAATATAGTTTGGCCAATTGGCCTACATATTAAAAACTAATATTATTAAAAAACATGAAAACAA
This sequence comes from Capsicum annuum, assembly GCF_002878395.1. NCBI lineage: Eukaryota > Viridiplantae > Streptophyta > Magnoliopsida > Solanales > Solanaceae > Capsicum > Capsicum annuum. The sequence goes on from NW_025880946.1 coordinate 3,517, forward strand.
TGGAAAGTGTCCCCTAAACAAGACTCTTTTAACAACTACATTGTGGATGCTATTGTGTTGTTGTATGAGAAGTGGAGTCTTCTATTTAGAAAGAGGTTAGCCAAATATGCAAAAGAATTATATTTTTTCTTTCAGTAAAAATAAAAGTAATTATGGTAACTTTTGTTTTCCTTCTAAGAAAAAGTAAAACTTAAATATAGTAAGAAAATCAGGGCAAAAATCCTTACAAATCTCCCTTTTTTGGCTTGATTTTCTTCACTTGATCCGCCTTCTTCACATCTTTAATCTTTGTTCTTCACATAGTCTTCATCACTGCTGCTTAACATGCTTAAAAATGGAGCTTTTGGGTTAAAAGTATATGAGTCCTTTTCGGGTTAAAAATATTGGAGCCCTTTTGTAGAGGGTTAAAAATGAGCTTTATTTTCAAATATGTGACAGCATGATTGTTGAAAACATGATTAACAATTATCTCCACATGTAGCTTTTGGACATATATCTTCATTATCATCAAATTGATTGTAACTTTGTTCAACAATTGGTCCATCGATTTATTGAACTGTGGGCTCTAATACCACTTGTTGGGTTCAAAATCGAGAGAGCGTCATGCGGAAGCTTAAAGTTTGCAAATCAAGACGGTGATAATTCAGATGACAAATAAAAATATACTAAAAACATATTATTGAATATAGTTTGGCCAATTGACTTACATATTAAAAACTAATATTATAAAAAAACATAAAAACAATGGGAAGTCTCCCCTAAACAAGACTCTTGTATGAGAAGAGGGGTGTTTTATTTATAGAGTTCCAAAACCTTTCCTCTAAGAAAGAGGTTAGCCAAATATAGAAAAGAATTATATTTTTTCTTTCAATAAAAATAAAAGTAATTATGGTAATTTTTATTTTCCTTTTAAGAAAAAATAAAACTTAAATATAGTAATAAAATCAGGACAAAAATCCTAAAACAGAATACCAACCAGACTTGCTATGTAGGTCCATGTAAAGCTAATACAATCATCAAAAAGGAAAATATGGTGGATCTGGCCATTCCCCTTTTAGACAATCCCAGCATAAAAGACTAGTGGCTAACAACCAAAGTAGAAAGCTAAAAAGTAGAAAGCTAAGACTAGAAACCAAAAGGCAATTAAATAACAACCAAGACTAGAAAGCTAAAAAGTAGACTAGAAAGCTAAAAAGTTTAAGACCTAAATTCTAAAAGCCTAGAGCCGGGGTGGATTAAGGGGAAGACTAGTGTAGCGTTTGCTTTAGGCCATTAAAAATTTTAATAATAAATTTTATAATTTCAACTTCACTCAAAATAATAATGAATATTTTAAAATTAAATACATTTAAAAAAATTATCTAAAGAAAAGAAATAAAAAAAACTATCTAATTTTTATCAAAATATTTTAGAACTTTGAATTAAACAACTCAAATTTTATATTAATAAATAAAGTTTAACAACAATATCCAAGTTAATATATTTCAAACAAATGACTAACATTTTATTAGGCAGAATTAATTTTAACTTTTATTAATAATCAAGTGAATTTAAAAGTTGTGTCTTTTAAAAATATTAAACCAAAAATAAAAAATAATACAAGAACAAGCAATATTATTTTTGTATTTATGTCTATATATTTAATGCCGCTTATTGAAGTTTGACTTTAGACCACTAATTTTATTGAGACGTACTCTTACTATGACTACGATATAAAAGAAATATAACTATATAGTACCACGACTACTATTACTATGACTACGATATAAAAGAAATATAACTATATAGTACCACGGCTACTATTACTATGACTACGATATAAAAGAAATATAACTATATATACTCATGCAATCTCTTATTCTGTTCTTTTGCCAATTTCTCCTCCATAATCAACACGATTTATAGGGGTGGGCATGGTATGACCGAACCGAATTTTTTGATA
>NW_025880947.1:0-1563 GCF_002878395.1 Capsicum annuum
ATATATATAATAACAGGATTAATAAATAATAATAATAATAATAATAATAATAATAATAATAATAATACTAAATAGTACTAAATAATTGAAAACTAGACATTGTATTTGCAAAACATGTAAGTACGACAGTTACGAATAATTTTAATAAAATTATGTAAATATCGTATTTTAGTTTTAAAATTGTAGAAAATGATATTAAAAATAATAAAATAATTTGTGTGCTTGTAAAATATGAATGTGACACGTCAGAAATCCGTTTGATGCAAGAAAAATATGTAAAAAAATATTAACATTTAAAATTAGTAAATTTATCTAAAATAACAGCCTAGAGGAGTATCGGGTGATCAAAATTGGGTTTTCAACAGCTGCCCCTTCATTGTTTGAAAATAATAAAAGAATTGTCAAGCAACAAAAGTTGACGTAGTAGCCAAATTTGCCCGACCGAGATGACGGTTTGCTAGGAAGAAGGCAACGGGAGGTGTTAAAAAATAGTGTGGTCGAGACTTTGGCTTTAAGTCGCCTACATATCTATGTTTTTATGACAATCAGGCCGTGCGTAGTTCTAGATTTAGGAACGAACAATACCCCTAAATAATATTTATGACAAAGGTTGGGGCGTAAAAATTGATATCGTTGGCCGGTGAGACGATTATAATGTCGTATGGAGAAGTTTGAAAACTTTGAGGTAGGTGAGGTGATGGATGAGTTCATGTGGTGGATGGAGAGATGGAGTAATATTCCAAAAAAAGAAACAAAAATCATCTATATTTGTTATTCCTTCTCTATTACCTGCGTCTTTACATCACTCAATAACAAAGGTTAGGTATGTAAGAAATAAACAATTGATAAACGTAATGTAAATGTGGAAATACAGAAAGTGTATCAGTTGATCATGGAATCGTGTGATCAGCTGGTTGGCTTCTCATTGTGGGATCGGTTTTCAGGCTTCTCCATGCATTGGCCGTTTGGCTTCTCATCATGGAATCAGCATTTAGGTTTCTTCATATATCGTGAATTCGTGTAATCAACTTCTGGCTTCCTATCATGAAATCGTGTGATCAGCTTTTGCAGCTTTTCATTGTAGAATCGTGTGATCAGTTACTTATTAGTCCTACCATTTTTAGCTCATTTGGATAAAATGACTAGTATGGATATGTATTTATAGAAGAATGAACAATGTAGTAAAAATAAGCAATTATGATAAGAGGAGATAAGAAAGCGTATTTTTCATGAGAAAGCGATTCTTTATTCGTATAGATTTAAAAAGATTGTGCTTAATCCACACCATATCCAATAAAGTAGTAGCATTTAATAACGCCGAGGCAATTGTGCATACCATGTTCAGTATTGGAAAATAGATTTTCATTTTTGAGTAGACCGATTGATTTCCATAGGACAAAGCTTAGCCTCAGGCCGATTCTTGATGAAGTCGTGCTTAACTCCATTGAATTTCCAAAATAATGCTTAGTTTGGAAGATTTATCGAGAGAGGGTAGTGCTTAACCCACTTGAATTTCCAAGGACAGTGCTTAGCCTTAGAGAGTTTTAGATAGAGTAGTGCTTA
>NW_025880948.1:0-2875 GCF_002878395.1 Capsicum annuum
AAAAAAATTCTATAAATACCGTACACCTTCAAATCATTTTTCACACAATTTTTCACTCTCTCAAATCTCATTCTCTCTCAAATCTCAATTCTCAATTCTCAAATATTCAATATATTTAATTTCCTAAAGTGCTCACTTTAATTTTTTAATTTTACGATTACAAAGTACGAATGAAAGTTTCTAAAGTCGCAACCTTCGGATACTTCTAAAATTTGGTATTGTCGCTCCATCTCTTACGTTTAATTTTTATTAATTGTTGAATAATTAATTTTATTATATTTGTGTATTTTTAATTTTTTTAGTTTAATTTATATTATGGATAAATTAAGAAACCTCGCTACTAAATGTGTTAAAAATTTTTATCTCGGAAGTGGTAGTGGTAAAAAGCAAATTACTATTGGTAGAGGTACTTCAAGTAAAAGATATACGCATGTGTCTTCGCCTCCGGTTCCGCTTGGTACACCTTTTGAGGAAGAAATAGGTGTAGGTGCTCACGATATGGATTATGTAAAAGCTCAAAAAAATTATGGTATAGAAGAAGAAAATAAATTAGATGCGGTTAATTTAGACGAAGATGATGAAAATATTGGTGAGACACCTGCAGTAGGAAATGCTAACGTTAGATCTGAATCGGTTAATCTCCCTTCCCGTCCTCCCCGTGCCCCAAGAGCTCGTAAAACAACTAGTATTGCATGACAATTTTTTGAATTTATATCAGATACTAAGGTGCAATGCAATATTTATCAACAAATATATAAGTATAAAAGCGGAGGCAAGCAAGGGGGTACGGGTACGTTAATGAGACATATAGGTGATGCTCACGAAAGAGAGTTAAATATTGCACGAGGTGGTGGGGATGTTGGTGGGCCAACGCAAACTAAAATGGACCCAACAACCGGTTAGGTAACGAAGAAGTATAATAAATTGAGGAACCGGGAAGAAATAGATAAAATGGTAGCTGCGGGTTGTTTGCCTTTTAATTTTCCATCTTCTAATGCATTTATTCATTATATTCAAGAAATTTATAATCTTATGTTTAATGGTATTCCTAGAAGTACTTGTCGGTATGATATTTTTGGACTTCATTCACAATATTGTTTTTATTTATCAACATTGTTAAAAAATATTCAATGTAGCTTGTCCCTAAATTCTAATCTTGGTCGTGCTGTAAATAAAAATGATTATTTAACCGTTACTTGTCATTGGATGGATAGTAATTTTGTGATGCAAAAACGTATTCTTGCTTTTTTATATGATGAAGATCGTAAACATACTAAAGATTTTATTGCTGATTCTATTGTTAAAGTTGCCGAATTTTATGGTATCAAAAATAAAATCTCATGTATTGCTTTTGATAATGCTTCTAACAACAAAACTGCTATAAAAAAAATTAAAATCTAAGTTATCTCCGCCGTTGCCTGAAATTTTTCATATTAAGTGTGCATGTCATACATATAATTTAATTGTAAAAGATAGTCTTGAGTTTTTTGAGTTTTATATTGAAAAAATCCATCTTGCTGTTGGTTTTATTCAAGGAAATAATCGTAGATCGAGAATTAGAGAATTTAAAGTTAAATGTCAAGAAAATGGACTTGCACCGATATTGATGCCTGAGGAAATTGATATTAGATGGAATTCTACGTATGATTTTTTTAAAACTTGTTATAAATATAGAGTTCCTATTACACTAGCTTTTAATCAACATTGCGGTTGATTTGTTGATTCTGCTGATTGCATGCTACATGATTCTTATTGGGTTGTAATTAATGATCTTGTTAAGTTTTTGGAAAAAATTTATGTAGCAACGGTTGAATTTTCCAGTGCTTATTATTTTACTGTTTGTAATATTTTGGGTTATATAGCCAATATTTCTGGTTTGCTCAAAGAATATAAAAATAAAGAAGGTTATAAATAAGCTGTTGGTGCCATGTTTACTAAATTTAAAAAATATTTTTTACCGATTCCCCCTATTTACTTGGTTGGTGCTATGCTAAATCCGTGCATGAAATATAATACTATGTGTCACTTTAGTACTATTACTTATGCTAACTTAGAAATAAATACTAACAATGATTCTGAACAAGTACAACCTGATTTGTGGACAGCTATGGGTGATGCGAATGAATACATAGAAAAATTATATAATCGCTATGCTGATCTAGTTGATTTAGTCGTACCAACAATTATCACTCCAACTGTCGCTCCTCATCCTCCCGAAGAGCCATCATCTTCTAAAAGGCCGGCACATAGTGGTTTTCCTGATTTCTTTTATGATTTACCTTGTTGGAACAGTGTTGATAAGAGAGCTTACACATCAACTTATCGGGAAGAGCTGAAATATTATTTTCGATCGCTGCCAAAGGATCGCAGACGATGGATCAACACGTTGGATTGGTGGAGGAGTAATGAAACACAATATCTTGTGCTTTCAAGATTAGCTAAAGATATCTTGAATGTTCCAATGTCAACCGTTGCATCAAAGAGCGCCTTTAGTCAGGGACGACAGCAGCTTGGAGACAACCGTCACTCATTGGGAAGCAATGCAATGAATGTTCTAGTTTGCCTCAGATATTGGATTAGAGTGGAAAGAAAAAACCAAGGAATGGAACCGGAGCCGAACGACGAGCAGAAACTTGAAGAAATTATGTCTTCACGAGAGAACTCAGCAGAATCAAGTCCAATGAATGGTTTTGCCCCTGTTGACTTTGACTATCCTATGCAAGTTTCCATTAATATTAACATAAATGAGTTGGAAAAAATGATACATAATTTGTAGATTTTTCATTCATGTAAATTATAAATTTGAATCATTTTGCAATCAATAAAATTCAACATTCATTCACTCCTTAGTCCTTACTTTGTAATTTTTTTCATT
>NW_025880949.1:0-3658 GCF_002878395.1 Capsicum annuum
CACTTACCCGAATTGAAGTGATGGAGAAGAGTGGTGGAGAAGATCCCTTTTGAGAAAAGCGTGACAAACTTTGAGAAAAAGAACCTGTTTTAGCCTATTTTTTCGCGATTTTGAGCTGTTTTTTTGCGATTTTGGGCTGTTCTTCGCGATTATGAGCCCTATACCCGTTTTTACTTTTCTTTATTTGGGAATTGGGTGGGTCGGGTCGGTTTAAAATTGATTTTAATTTTTTTTAAAATAACAGAAAACCCGACCACCTATGGTCGGTTTACTAAGTTTCTGATAAATTATACTTTAATAAACTACAATTAATAAATTTAATTTAATTTTTAATAGATTATTTTTTTTAATAAATTGTATAATATTTATAAAAGATAAATTATAATATATATATATATATATATATATATATATATATATATATATATATATAACGTGTTAATCAGATAAATTATCGTCGTCTTACGTTATTACAACTTCAACAATATACGTCTGTTTACATTATATTGAAATAAAATAGTATATCTATTTCATCACTACACAAGATATACGTATATATTAATTTATTCAATTGGCTATCAATATTCAAATACGTACTATATACATAACATACCCAATTTTACTACCCCATAATAATATACTACGTATTTCACAGAAACTCGGTTGAATTATCGATTGGTTTATCTTATGTCATTAACATATGTTCACTATATAATATGTTTATATATACTATATATATACCTATACATACACACGCACATATATACATATTATCGACTACTCCATTGTATTTCACATATACTCAAATAAATAATCGGTTGATTATTTATCTTATGTCATTAATATACCGTCGTTGTATAATATGTATATATTATATATATACAGACACATATACACACTATCGACTATATAAATTTCAAAATACATACTATATACATCACCAATAATATAATGCGATGTGTTTCTTATACATACTTATATTAGTGTTCGATTAATTATATTTGATTAACTTAATATATTAGGTTTCTTATACATACTTACATTAGTAACATATTATATATATCTATATATACACATATTCATTATACAAAGGTTATGCATGTTTAACATCATTTAACGTATATACGAAAGAAAATATTTATTTTATATATTGAAACATAAATAAATTATAAAGATTATGTTTAACATAATTTTTTTATTTTATTTGATATATTTTTAAGTATAATTTTTTCAAAAAATTGTGGAATGATTGATTTTTATTATTATTACTGATTATCTACTACGTGGAATTTTAAAAAATTATATATATATATATTACATTATATATATAATTATTTTTTATGAAACAAATAATATATATATTTGATTACATATATATAATTATTTTGATTACATATAAATACTATGTTTAAAAGTATTTTCTTTTTCTTTTTAGTTTCAAAATCAACCAAAAGTGGATGGTTTTTTATTTCTAAAAAAAAAAAAGAAAAACATTTTGAATTCCGACCACAAGTGGTCGCTTTTTAGAAATATTTTTTTTATTATTTTTATAAAACCGACCACTTGTGGTTGGTTTTATTAATTTTTTAACATTTTAATTTTTAAATTATATAATAATTAATATTAAAATTATTGGATTATTTATTTTGATATTTTCTAATAAAACAGCAACCACATGTGGACTCTTTTTAATAAATTTAAAAAAAAAAATTAAAAAATTGACCACTTTATTGTGGTCGGTTTTGGGTGGTCGGTATTTGCTGTTTTTCTAATAGTGTATTCCATCAGATACTGTCAGACAAAACCCCCCCAAAAAAAACAAAGAAACTTGGTCAAAAAAAAGAAGAAAAACAACAACGAAAATAAATAAGAGAAAGAGTTGTGATTCAAGTTTCAAGATTCTGCTTGAGTTTTTCGGTATCGGTTTTCTGACTTCAATATTTGATTCAATTCAATAAACAGGTTCTTATTCAATCTTGTATTTTTATTTTATAGGTCTTGTTATGAATTGAATTACAAATGAAATTGTTTTAGTAGTTTCATGAATTATTTGATATATATGATTGTTCTAGTATCATGTTTTGTTTGTACAATTATTTGAGTCAGTGTCTATCTTTCTTTAATTATTTGTTGAAATTGATTCTGAATGTTGAAACTTTCTTCTAAAATAGGTGATGAATTGGCTTTCATAGAAAAGAAAAATTGAAAAGAAAAGAAGATTTTTTTTTTTTTAAATAGACATATGCATTCACACATAGGAAAACGAATAAAAGAAAGGAGGAGAGGAAAACAATAGTATAAACGATGAGATTTTAAAATTCTATATGAAAGTGTACAGTCATATTGTTAAGTGGTTTCAAAGATTTTATTTAGTGTTTACTTCTAAGTGACTTAATTGTTTAATAGCATGTGGATATGTTTTTTACTGATTTTGAAATGAGAGACTAAGTCAACCACAAATAAAAACTACATCACACAAAAATAGTAAAAAATAAAGAGAAATCTTTCTTCATTGGCTAATAACACTTTCATTAATCTCCAAAAAATCACTGCTAATGTCGTTTAAATTGGCTCTATGGTTGCCAGGTACAGAGCCCCATTTTGAAAGAAAAACTTTGCTAAAAATAAATATCTCTGGCTTTGCATGTGCTTCTTAGTGTTTATTTATTTATTTTTGTGTTTTATCTTATTTATTTTACTTATTTATTATTATAATAAATCTTGATAATTACTTTATTAAATCAATTAATCACCTAAATTAAATATTGTTCAAGGATATTATTAAAGTTAAATAGCACTTTGAATAGAATAATCAATGCCTTTAATGTTAAATAAATTTTAGACATATTTAAAATATTCGTCTCAATTAAGAATGTGTCGTACGCATCTTTCTGAGATATTTTAAAATTCAAGGATGCAATAATGCACCTCGACAAATATTTTTCTAAAAATTATTTTTTTATTGAATTAATATGAGAGTTTTAAATAATTTTAGTACATTAAAATGAGCGAATTTAGGCCTTTAACACGATTTATCCAAAATAGTTTAAGTCAACATAAGTTAATAAAGCAATCATGCTTGAACCATGGCACTCAAGGGGTGCCTCACACCTTCCTCTCGGTCAACAGAATTTCTTATCGGTTTTCTATTTTCGCAGACCAATAAAAAGAGTCATTTCCTTTTGATTAGGGATTCAAATAGGTGACTTGGAACACCATAACTCAATTTCAAGTGACGACTCTGTAAATAAAATAATCGCTATTCAAAATTATCATTTTAATTGGAAAAACCCTTCGACTTTAATCCCCTCGGACAGAAAAAGGGGTGTGACAGTATTTTTACTAACTAAAATGTTTAGCATATGTAATTGATATGACGCAATAAACAAAATTACATAACTATAGTTGACTACTCTAGGAATGAATTGATGTCATTTTTTAATAAACTTCCATTCAAGTTTTCTTGTTCTTTATATTTTAGCCTATTTAAACAAAGATAAGACACAAGTATTCTCAAACTATATTTAAAGTTGTCATGACGCATCTAAATTTTACGGAAGTTTTATTACCTTTGAACTTTTTTTTTTTTTTACTTATTTACCAAGTACTAGAAAATAAGTAAGAAACCAACATATTTTTCTAAAAAAAAACATTTCAA
>NW_025880950.1:0-1803 GCF_002878395.1 Capsicum annuum
TATTATTATTATTATTATTATTATTATTATAGCAGCCAATTTCATTTAAATTCTTCTACTTATTTAATTTTGAACCATTTTTGTGCTCAATTGATGATAATTATAGCCACCTTTAATACATTAAAAAGTCCCAATTTATTTTTCTAATCCTTTAATCTAAGCCATGGATCAAGATCGATCCAACGGCTGAGATCACACCCCCGTCCTTTCCTTTTTAAATAACAAAACAAAACTTAATCTCTCTATTCTCTCAACAGACGCATCTCTCTCTCTCCCTCTTCCTCTCTCTTCTTTCTTTCTCTATTAAATAACAAAAGCTTCTGCCGGCCACCACCAGGCCGGTTATTGTGGTTGGTGAGACGCCAGAGCAGTCGCGATCTATCGATCGCCGGCCTCCATTCTCTGTTCTTCCATTTCCAGCCATGGCTCCAGTCAACGGACCCATCAAGAACCGCCGCCAATGACCCACCAGCCACTTCTTCAGTGTCGATTCCCTTTTCATCGCTCAACCGATTAAACTTCAATCCTCGCCACTTGAGAAGTGAGTTAGTTGTGGAATCTATAATGCTGATAGAGTATGTTCTTTTCTCTTTCATTCAATCCTCGTCACTTTGCATTTTTCTTTTTTTTTATCGATTATGCTGTGTAGAAACTAAGTAATGTTAAAAAAATTTAAATTTCTTTCAGAATCTTCATGTTGACATCAGTCTTAGATACTATCTCTGTTGGTTTATGTTTCTTGATATATTTTAAGTGTTCTGATCCTCTAGTTTAATATTCATTAGATTACCCTTTTCCTGTGAGATGACAGTCTTACCAGGGTTGACCTAGTTAAGGATGGTGGACATGGTGCTGAATTAATCCCACGCCAGGGATATCTTTCTTTGTGATGCACTTAATTTTGTTCCTAGCTTGCTGATTTATCCCATATTTGAACTTTCTTTGTGTAAGAGTAGAATATTGCTGGTTCCATTGTTGTAGAAATTTAATGATATGTCTGAAAAAGCCTACCATTACATTTATTGTATGATAGGACACTTCTGTACTAAATTTGGACATATTATGAATTTTGTTCATCATTCATTTTGAAGAGGCAGCCTTATGCTGATTGATACCATTATTTTAATATTACTTGTTCGAAGGTACGAAGGATGCGAATTAGAGTAGAAGGATAGTAGCAAGGAGTGTGTCCTTGCTAGTAGGTTTACACTACTAGCAACAACTATAGTTTTACACTACTAGGACTATATAAACAACACTTTTTTCCCTTCAAAGACAACTAACAATTGACGCACTCTATGCTGTTATACTCTCTATCTTTCTCTGTGATAAATAAGAGCTTTAGACATATCTCTCTAAAAGAAAAACAATATAGGATCTTTAATGTATCAAAATATCCTTTTAAGATGTCATGTAGGATGTTGTCAGGAGAGAGTTACACAATATAGGAAGTAACATTAATTTTTTAGACCTAAAAAGCTAAGGTAAATAAAGTATTGACTTTTGACATATAAATTGTCATGAATGTGCTGAATTTAATAAAGTGTGGTCACTTGAGAAGTGAATTAGTGAGTCAAAAATGTTTAAGTGTAGTTACTTGAAAGGTGAAATTATGTTTTGAATATAGTTAAGTGTGGTCACTAGAGAAGTGAATAAGTGACTTAAAAATATTTAAGTGTAGGTATTTGAAATGTGGATTTGTGTTTTGAATTTAGTTAAGTGTGGTCATTTGAGAAGTGAATTAGTGAGTCGAAAATGTTTAAGTGTAGTTACTTGAAAGGTGGACTTGGGTTTTGAATATAG
>NW_025880951.1:0-2300 GCF_002878395.1 Capsicum annuum
AACCTTGCGAGAAGAGTTTTCAGGAGTTAAAGACTCGACTCACTTCATCCCCAGTGTTAGCTTTACCCATTGGTACTAATGTTTTTATGGTGTATTATGATGCTTCTAGAGTTGGTTTGGGTTGTGTGTTGATGTAGAAGGGTAAACTTATAGCTTATGCCTCTAGATAGTTGAAGGCTCATGAGAAGAATTACCTAACCCATGATCTTGAATTAGCAGCTGTAGTTTTTTCTTTGAAAATATGGAGACATTATTTGTATGGCGTTCATGTTAATGTGTTTACTGATCACAAACGGATGCAGCATATATTTATTCATAGGGATTTGAATCTTAGACAAAGAAGATGGTTAGAGTTGCTAAAAGACTACAATATGAGTGTGTTATATCTCCCGTGCAAGGCTAATGTTGTGGAAGATGCTCTTAGCAGGTTGTCTATGGGTAGTGTAGCTCTTGTAGAGAATAATAAAAAAGAATTGGCTCTTGATATGTATTATTTGGTTAGGTTGGGTATTAGATTACTTGATTCTGCTGAAGGGAGTATGTTAGTTCAGAGTAGTTTTGAGTCCTCTTTGGCCTCGGAGATAAAGGAGAAGTAAGACAAGGATCCTAGTTTGGTCAGACTGAAGGAGTCAGGTAAGGACCAAAAGGTAGAGGTTTTCTCCCACGGGGGAGATGGTGTGTTGAGATTGCAGGGTAGATTGTGTGTTCTCGATGTTTATGATCTAAGGTAGAGAATTATGGCTGAAGCGCATGGCGCGCGATATTCTCTTCATCCCGGTGCTGCCAAGATGTACCACGATTTGCGGGAAATGTATTGGTGGAACGGTATGAAGAAAGACATAGCAGGATTTGTGGAAAAGTGTTCTACTTGTCAACAGGTTAAGGTAGAGCACCAAAGGCCCGATGGTGTAATGAAATATTTTAGCATTCCTACTTGGAAGTTGGAAGAAGTGAATATGGATTTCGTAACTGGTTTGCCTTCTTCTCGCCGTCATCATGATTCGATTTGGGTTGTTGTAGATCGGTTGACTAAATCAGCTCATTTCTCGCCAGTGCATTCATCTTGTACAGCTGAGGATTATGCTAGATTGTATATTCGAGAATTCTTTAGACTTTATGGAGTTCCATGATACGCCCAAATTACAACTCTCGTTAGAAAGTGCAAGCGGTCGCTGTCAAATATAGAACCCAACTAGGTTGGGTGTCGAATCCCACAGGGAATACTATGATCACTAAGTATTGCGATTATTATTAGACTGTTGATCGAAGGTTCCAAGGTAAGGGGGGTTTCAGTTTAGGTGCACAATAATATTATCAGTGTAACGATGAGATGATATGTGTAATAATATTTGATCACAGAGAATGACAAGTTAGGGTTCTGTCCACCTTGTAGCTTCTACTTCTCTATTAACTATGAGTAATACGGATTTTATACATGCATGCACTTATAGAGAGACGTATTCTAATTCTAAATCCAAGTGTTTTTCAACCATCAAGGATTTATTCACCTTAGTTCTCTCGAATCCAAAGTGTACAACCAATTGAACGAACTCTCAAAGAAGTCAATCCTGCTAAGGCATTAACGTGTAAAATAGAGGTTGGAAACCCTATTTTCTTGTCACACTCTCTTTTCCAAACAGTAACTTTTCTATCGAACAAGTTATTGCTATAATGGCGTAGTCCCTATGTTTGCAACCACGAAAATTCAATCAAAATGAAGAGAGTAATGATATAAGTGGATTAACACATCATAAATTCAAAAACCCATAGCAATAGAGAGTATACTACAAGGTTTCCATAACCCTAACAAATAAACTTAGCTAATCATGAATAAAGCGAAAATCAAAATAGACATATTCATCATACCAAAACTTAGAACAATCTTGGTGATAAAGATGACTAGCGACAATAAGAGAGAAACGCATTTCTCTCTCTCCGTCCTCAAGCTAAGTTGCTTTCCCTTGTGTTCAAAATAATACAGAACGTGAATGATCCCTAAAAATTCAGCAATACTGGTTTTAATAACATCCTTCTCTAAAAATTTCTACTGTATCCTTAACTATTTATAAATATTGAGTTTGCCCGGGAAAAAGTTCTCATACATCACATTCAGTCCAAAAGCTTCTTTCCTTTTTATGTGAAGTTTTCCTTTGCTGTCCACAGGTCCCCAAAGTGCTGTAATCTTCCTCATTAGTACCTGAAAAGCATGCTAATCACATAGGTCAGCTCACTTAACTAAAAATAGACTAAAAGTGCAAGACTTATGTATTTTATTCTCAAAACTTAGCTAAAACATGGGT
>NW_025880952.1:0-1427 GCF_002878395.1 Capsicum annuum
AATACCTTTGGCTGAAACAATATGACACAGAAAGGCTACAGACCTTAGCAAAAATTCACACTTACTAAATTTGGTGAACTACTGGTTACCTCTAAGAGTTTGCAAGATAATTCTAAGGTGATCTGCATGATCATGCTCACTGCGGGAGTAGACAAGGATGTCATCTATGAACACTATGACAAACATATCAAGATATTACTTGAACACTCGATTCAAGAGGTCCATAAAGGATGTTAGGGCATTGGTTAGCCCAAAATACATGACTAGAAACTCAAAGTGACCATAGCGGGTTCGGAAGGCTGTCTTTTGAATATCACATTCCCTCACTTTAAGTTGATGATAGCCGAATCTAAGGTCTATCTTAGAGAAATAACTTTCACCTTGTAACTGAACAAATAGGTCATCAATTCTCGGAAGAGGGTACTTATTTTTTACTGTGACCTTGTTAAGCTGATGATAGTCAATGCACATACGCAAAGAATTATCTTTCTTTCGCACGAATAGAATAGGTGTGCCCCAAGGAGAAATACTAGGCCTTATGAAACCTTTGTCTAAAAAATCTTTGAGTTTCTCTTTCAACTCCTTAAGCTCAGCAGGTGTCATAGGGTATAGTAGAATAGAAATAGGATGAGTGTTGGGAAGAAGGTCAATCCCAAATTCTATCTCTCTATCAGGAGGTACCCATGGGAGATCTTTCGATAAATAATCTGGAAACCCATTAACTATATCGACTGACTGAATAGTTAGAGCCTTGGAGTTAGTGTCTTTGACTCTAATTAGGTGATAGATGCAACCCTTAGATATTAGTTTTTTTGCTTTGAGATAGGAGATAAAATAAATCTTGGGAGATATCGAACTCCTGAACCACTCAAAAACTAGCTCATTAGGGAACTGAAACTTGACCACACGGGTACGACAGTCTATAGATGCATAACAAGAATGAAGTCAATCCATACCTAGATAAGGTAAAAATCCACCATATCTAACTCTATCAAATCAGTAAGTATGACTCTATGAAGAACAGTAACAGGACAATCTCTATACACTCGTTTAGCAACAACTATCTCCCCTACTGGTGTGGAGACTAGGAAAGTCTCAGGAATATCTTCAGGACTCATTTTGAAATTCACAGCGACAAGTGGGGTCATATAGGAGAGACTTGATCTGGGGTCCAACAATACATAAATATCAAAACAAAAGATACGGAGCATACCAGTAACAACATAGGGAGAGTCCTCTTACTCTTAATGGGATGGTAAGGCATAGAATCTATTTTGGCACTGAACGCCAGCAGTGCTAGATGAAGCGCCTTAAATAGGGGCAGGACGAGGGACAAAAGTTGATGTACTAGTAGCCTGTGCCTGAGGTCAGGCATCTCTGGTCCCCTGCCTAGCATGCGGACAATCTTTAAGTATATGGACCTGCTT
>NW_025880953.1:0-3499 GCF_002878395.1 Capsicum annuum
TTTTCATTTTGAATTTATTTTAGTTTGGTATCTTGTAAAGTGAACTATTGACCTGAAAGTGTTTAAGCATAGGTACTTTAAATTTTAACTTTTTATTTTGAATTTAGTTTAGTGTAGTAACTTTTAATGTAAATTAGTAACCTGAAAGTGTTTTAGTGTAGATAGTTGAAATGTGAACTTTTGTTTTGAATTTAGTTTAGTTTGGTAACTTGTAAAGTGAATTAGTTACTTGAAAGTGATTAAGTGTAGTTCTTGAAATGTGAACTTTTTATTTTGAATTCAGTTTCGTTTGGTAACTTGTAAATTGAATTAGTGACCTGAAAGTGTTTAAGTGTAGGTACTTGAAATGTGAATTTTTTATTTTGAATATAGTTTTGTTTGAAACTTGTAAAGGGAATTAGTGACTTGACAGTGATGAATTAAAGGTTATTGAAATTTGAACTTTTTATTTTGAATTTAGTTTAGTGTAGTAACTTTTAATGTAAATTAGTAACCTGAAAGTGTTTTAGTGTAGATAGTTGAAATGTGAACTTTTTTTTTGAATTTAGTTTAGTTTGGTAACTTGTAAAGTGAATTAGTTACTTGAAAGTGATTTAGTTCTTGAAATGTGAACTATTTATTTTGAATTCAGTTTCGTTTGGTAACTTGTAAATTGAATTAGTGACCTGAAAGTGTTTAAGTGTAGGTACTTGAAATGTGAATTTTTTATTTTGAATTTAGTTTTGTTTGAAACTTGTAAAGTGAATTAGTGACTTGAAAGTGATGAATTGAAGGTTATTGAAATTTGAACTTTTTATTTTGAATTTAGTTTAGTGTAGTAACTTTAAATGTAAATTAGTAAGCTGAAAGTGTTTTAGTGTAGATAGTTGAACTGTGAACTTTTGTTTTGAATTTAGTTTAGTTTGGTAACTTGTAAAGTGAATTAGTTACTTGAAAGTGATTAAGTGTAGTTCTTGAAATGTGAACTTTTTATTTTGAATTTAGTTTCGTTTGGTAACTTGTAAATTGAATTAGTGACCTGAAAGTGTTTAAGTGTAGGTACTTGAAATGTGAATTTTTTATTTTGAATTTAGTTTTGTTTGAAACTTGTAAAGTGAATTAGTGACTTGAAAGTGATGAATTGAAGGTTATTGAAATTTGAACTTTTTATTTTGAATTTAGTTTAGTGTAGTAACTTTTAATGTAAATTAGTACCCCGGAAGTGTTTAAGTGTAGATACTTGAAATGTGAATTTTTGATTTGAATTTAGTTTAGTTTTGTAACTTGAATTATGAATTAGTGACTTGAAACTGATTAGGTGTAGGTACATCAAATGTGAACTTTTCATTTTGAATTTAGTTTAGTTTAATAAATTGTAAAGCGAATTAGTGAAATGAAAGTGTTTAAGTGTAGGTACTTGAAATGTGAACTTTTTATTTTGAATTTACTTTAGTTTGGTAACTTTTAATGTGAATTAGTGACTTGAAAGTGTGTAAGTTTAGGTCTTTTAAATGTGAACTTCTTATTTTGAAATTGGTATAGTTTTGTGACTTGTAATGTGAATTAGTGACTTGAAAGTGATAAAGTGTAGGTGCCTGAATTATGAACTTTTCAGTTTGAATTTAGTTTATATTGGAAATTTGTTAAGTGAATTAGTGACATGAAAGTGACTAAGAGTATGTACTTGAAATGTGAACTTTTTATTTTGAATTTAGTTTAGTTTGGTAACTTGTAAAGTGAATTAGTGACTTGAAAGTGTTTAAGTGTAGGTACTTGAAATGTGAACTTTTTATTTTGAATTTAGTTTACTTTGGTAACTGGTAAAGCGAATTAGTGAGTTGAAAGTGATTAAGTGGAGGTACTTGAAATTTGAACTTTTTATTTTGAATTTAGTTTAGATTGGTAATTTGTTAAGTCAATTAGTGACATGAAAGTGACTAAGAGTACGTACTTGAATTGTGAACTTTTCATTTTGAATTTAGTTTTGTTTGGTAACTTGTAGAGTGAAATAGTGACTTGAAAGTGATTAAGTGTAGATATTTGAAATGTAAACTTTTCATTTTGAATTTAGTTTTGTATGGTAACTTTTTAGATGAATTAGTGACATAAAAGTGATTAAGTGTAGGTACTTGAAATGTAAACTTTTCATATTGAATTAAGTTTAGTTAGGTAACTTGTGAAGTGAACTAGTTACTTCAAAGTGATTAAGTGTAGATGATTGAAATGTAAACTTTTCATATTGAATTTAGTTTAGTTTGGCAACTTGTTAAGTGAATTAGTGACTTGAAAGTGATTAAATATTGGTACTTGAAATGTGAACTTTTCATTTTGAATTTATTTTAGTTTGGTATCTTGTAAAGTGAATTAGTGACTTGAAAGTGTTTAAGTATAGGTACTTAAAATGTGAACTTTTAATTTTGAATTTAGTTTAGTTTGGTAACTTGTAAAGTGAATTAGTGACTTGAAAGTGTGTAAGTGTCGGAACTTAAAATGTGAACTTTTCATTTTTAATTTAGTTTAGTTTGGTAACTTGTAAAGTGAATAAGTGACTTGAAAGTGCTTTAAGCGTAGGTACTTGAAATGTGAACTTTTCAATTTTGATTTTAGTTTATTTTGGTAACTTGTAATGTGAATTAGTGATTTGAAAGTGATTAAGTGTAGTTACTTGAAGTGTGAACTTCTCATTTAGAATTTAGTTTAGTTTGGTAACTTGTAAAGAGAATCAGAGACATGAAAGTGACTAATAGTAAGTACTTGAGATGTGAACTTTTCATTTTGAATTTAGTTTAGTATGGTAACATTTTTGATGAATTAGTGACATAAAAGTGATTAAGTGTAGGTACTTGAAATGTGAACTTTTCATATTGAATTAAGTTTAGTTGGGTAACTTGTGAAGTGAACTAGTTACTTGAAAGTGATTAAGTGTAGATGATTGAAATGTAAACTTTTCATACTGAATTTAGTTTAGTTTGGTAACTTGTTAAGTGAATTAGTGACTTGAAAGTGATTAAGTGTTGGTACTTGAAATGTGAACTCTTAATTTTGAATTTATTTTAGTTTGGTACCTTGTAAAGTGAATTAGTGACTTGAAAGTGTTTAAGTATAGGTACTTAAAATGTAAACTTTTAATTATGAATTTAGTTTAGTTTGGTAACTTGTAAAGTGAATTAGTGATTTGAAAGTGTGTAAGTGTCGGAACTTAAAATGTGAACTTTTCATTTTTAATTTAGTTTAGTTTGGTAACTTGTAAAGTGAATAAGTGACTTGAAAGTGCTTTAAGCGTAGGTACTTGAAATGTGAACTTTTCAATTTTGATTTTAGTTTAGTTTGGTAACTTGTAATGTGAATTAGTGAGTTGAAAGTGATTAAGTGTAGTTACTTGAAGTGTGAACTTTTCATTTAGAATTTAGTTTAGTTTGGTAACTTGTTAAGAGAATTAGAGACATGAAAGTGACTAATAGTAGGTACTTGAGATGTGAACTTTTCATTTTGAATTTAGTTTAGTTTGGTAGTTTGTAAA
>NW_025880954.1:0-3137 GCF_002878395.1 Capsicum annuum
CCTGCTATTCAAGGATACGATTCACTGGCACTGTATTAAAAATTTGATAGATGAATGTCTCCTCTACGTTATTTGCTTCAATAAGATACAAGGGAGAATCTTCACAGCTGGGCAAATCTCCTTCACTGTGAATGACCACTTCTTGCCTGTTATGCTCAAACTTAATCATTTGGTGCAGTGTAGATGCAACTGCCTTGGCCTTGTTGATCCAGGGCCTTCCCAACAACAGATTGTAAGAGGAGTCTACATTCAATAATTGAAACTCTATGGCGAGCTCAACAGGCCCTATGGTCAACATTAGTTCTATTTCACCAATGGAATTTGATTTTGCACCATCGAAAGCCCTAACACATACATTGTTGGGCCTGATCCTGTCAGCACCAATATTCAACTTTTGCAAAGTAGAAATATGGCAAATATTTGCACCTGAACCTCCATCAATCATAACATGAGTAACGTAGAAATCTTCATACTTCACTGTAATGTAATGTCCCCGGTTATGCCCTGTACCTTCAACAGGCAATTCATCGTCAGAAAAGCTGATCCGATTGACCTAAAAGATTTTTCCGACCATTTTCTCAAGCTGATTTATCGTAATCTCCCTAGGAACATATGCTTCATTTAATACCTTCAGTAAAACATCACAATGCTTCTTGGAGTGCAACAGTAAAGATAAGAGGGAGATTTGAGCAGGGGTTTTCTTCAACTGGTCTATTATTGAATACTCTGGCAACTTTATCTTTTTCAAAAATTCTTCGGCTTCTTCTTCGATGATAGGCTTTTTGATATATAACGGTCCAGTCACCATTGGCTTGGCCTTTCTTAAGCTTTCAGGCATGAAACATCTTCCTGACCTAGTCAAACCCCCTACCTCATCTACATCTTCCACTACTTCTTTCCCGTGATAGGTCATCACAGTCCACCCATAATTCCAAGGAACCCTTTTTGTATCAACTATCGGAGGTTGGGTCACCGATTTAAGGACAATAGGCGCTGTCAGTTCTCCTTTCACCGTCAAGATGGGCTGACTCAGAGCTCCCACCACTGTCAACTTAGATTTATCCTAACTTAAATCAACATACCTTTTGGCGCCTTGTACTGTGACCAGTGGTTTATTTGTGCTTTCTTGGGCTTTATCTTCTCTCATTCCTTCCCGGTTTAATGACATTGCTTTCAAAGACTCTGCTACATTCACTGATTTTTTCTCAATGGTCTGTATCTTGACAATAGGCTTATAAACCCTTGAAGACTCTTTCCCATCATATATCAATTCTAACATATTGGATTCAGCATGGGTTGACAGCGGATTCTGGTTAATGTTTGGACCCTCTGAGGCCTGGACCAGCATCTGATTTATGTCAATTAAATCTTGGACAACTCTTTTTAAATGCCAGTATTTTTCGATATCATGGCCTGGCATGTCAGAACAGTACGCACACCTTAAAGAATAATCGAGATTTCTCGGCGGTGGATTTGAAAGCCTTCCTTGAATTGGGCTTAAAACCTTCAACTTTCTCAACCTATCAAACAAGCTAGCATATGACTCCCCAAAAGGTGTGAATTGATTTTTGATCGCTTCTCTTTCTTATACTTGGGCCTAGGCTGAAAACTGGGTCTGGAGGGGTTTTGGTAATTTGGTGGAGCGAATGGGCGATTTTGTGGAGCTTGCGCACGCCACTGCGGGTAAAAAGGAGTTTAGGCATATGGTTGCGCGCTATATAATATTACGGGGGTGGTGGAATAAAATATAAAGGGTTTTATGGAGGGTATTAATGGTAGGGAGGAATATATGGAGCTTGGGCATAGACTTGGGCTTGGAATTGGGGATTGGGGCGAGGTGGTCTTTTGGGATAGGAATGGGTTTCAGCTACGACAGTCGCCACATCCTCTTTCTTCTTTTTACCTCCAAATATGCCAGATCCACCTTGAATCGCTTGTGTAGTGGCTTTTAATGGGCAAAACTCACTATTTGGC
Source organism: Capsicum annuum (assembly GCF_002878395.1). Lineage (NCBI taxonomy): Eukaryota > Viridiplantae > Streptophyta > Magnoliopsida > Solanales > Solanaceae > Capsicum > Capsicum annuum. Next base: position 1,975 of record NW_025880954.1, read on the forward strand.
CGGTCTTAATTCCGTCTTCTATCATCTCCCACATTTTGAGGACCTCCATAAAAGATTTTCCCATTGCCGGAAGTAAATGTTGAAAATAGGTCTCATCCTGTGCCTGAATGAAAACTTCTACCAACTTACTTTTTTTCATTGGAGGCTTTACCCTGGCGGCCTGTTCACGCCACCTTATCGCGTATTCCCTAAAACCTTCAGTGCTCTTTTTCTTCATATTGACCAAGGATTTTTCGTCCGTAATCAGGTCGATGTTATACTAAAAATGTTTAACAAATTTAGAAGCTAAGTTATCCCAGCTGTTCCATTTATCGATATCTCAATCGATAAACCATTCTAAAGCCAGATCAGAAAGACTCTCGCCAAAGAAGGCCATGAGCAGCTCTTCCCTTCCTCCTGTAGCCCTCAGCTATTTGCAATAACGTCTCAAGTGTGCCACGGGATCACCGTTCCTTGCATACATCTCGAACTTGGGCATTTTAAAACCGAGGGGAAGGTTAATGTCTGGGAACATGCAAAGATCTGTATAGAAAACACTCCTATAATCTCTGATTCCTTGTAAATTTCTCATAGCCTGTTCTAAACTTTTCAACTTTCGAGTTATGATATCCTGTTCCTTCGTTGCGACGGGTTTCTCCGTATCGAATGGAAATGCAGGCGGTTGAGTGTACCCATACGGTTCATTCATTCTCAAGGTAGGCTCCGGGGCACAATACTGACTATCTGGAACCTTCAATACTGGCTCACTGGCAGACCTAGGAAGTCCCATTGTAGGACGCACAACATATATGGGAGTTTTATGTGGTGGCGGAGCCACGAATACTGGTGTGATCGGTGTGGCTGGCTGAGCAGCTGGTCTTGATTGGGGAGCTGCCAAGGGCACATCAGAATTGCCAGGATTATAATGTCGCAGAGTGAATCCTGGCGCGTGCTCAGTTGACTCAGTAGGAACAGATAATTGCGCCTGAGATAGCGGTGGGCAGTTAGAGATATTTCTAAAACCTTCAGGGAGCGGAGGAGGAGGCATTCTGCTGGCCCCTGCCCGGTGTAAATCTATCAACTGTTGCCTGAGCCTTACTACCTCATCATTATGTTCAGAACTTTCTTCCCTGTGACCCTGATACGGGTCAATGAGCGAATTTTCAATCTCCCTGCTAGCCATG
>NW_025880955.1:0-3173 GCF_002878395.1 Capsicum annuum
AGACCAAGCGTACGACATGGCTCTGAGGTATTCTATAAATTGGGGTACTGAAACACTGATAACTGAGTACTGATAACCTGAATGCTATGGTAAAGCATGTCTGGAACTGAACTGAGTTTCAAATCTGGTTACTAAACTGAAAATGACATTATAACTAAGCCTATAGCTAGTACATAAGTACTGAATTCAAGGACTAAACACTGATCACTGAGTGCTGGATACTAAAACTATAATTGAGTTGACAATTGAGTTTTTGATGGCTACATGCTGGGGACTGACATAAGTCAAGGATCTAAATGTACACTTACACTTTGTACTTTCCCAACTTCTAAATACAACCCCTTTCTAGACGCTTACTTGTACATTTATCATGACATTCAAGCCTATCTTCGCAACTACACCCTCGTGCAAAGTAAGCATGCAACAATCTTCTCTTATTTAAACAACTACTCATCACTATACTATTCCATAAGGAGAGCTAACTGGAGGAGTAAATCAGGAGGACCTGAAACATGAATAGATACAAACTAAACTTGACACATGACTAAAACTTGAGGAATAAAGTATCAATAGTTTGGATTTACCAATAAGGTTTGAACTGACAATATACATAACATAGTCTAAATGTATCTGATCTGTAGGGGCATAGCATGAGTCATGGAAGCTAAGTATACTGGAAAACATGATATGAGTACATGAGTCATGAGCTGCATGACCTGAGTCTAGAGTTTTCTGTACTCGTGGGACATAATTCGTAATACTGAGGGAGCTAGAACTGAACCCCTTATACTGGGAACTGAAGGCGCACATGATCCCGTGGAAAGCGCGTGAAAGTAGATTGTTCTCATAGAACATGACTCGTACTACAGAGTAAAATGGACTCCTTATGGTGGAAATTAAATTCATACATGATCATAGAAAAACAGATACATGAGCATGGTTCATAACCATAGAGTTGGTATACAATGCCTAAGTTGGTTTCGTGTTAGTTAAAGTGAAAAACTCTGCACTGAGATGAGAATGGGATTGGAATTGTCTTCCCTTACTGCTTTCTATACATACTGGATCTACTACTGAAATCTAAGGGCATGTCTTAGGTACTTGATCTACCATCACATACCTAGATTATGTTCAACACCTGCCTATCTTACTAAACACATCATCTGATTCTGTTTTCTCATATACTACAAATATCACATTTACACCTTCATGCTTAATTTTGAGTCAATAAACTTAAGTGTTTACCTTGTACTATTCAAGCCTACTGATCTAATCCCCATGAATACATAATCTGATCAAATAGAATAATACTATCCCAACTCTACTACTGCTAAACTTATGGGTTAAAGAATGAGTTCTCATGATCATGAATAAAATCTGTACGACCTTGGAACAATAATGAACTGATGGAATACTGTTTGAGTCTGTTGCTAATCCCATAACTGACTGTAGCAACTATCTGAGAAAGCCCTATCTTTAGGACTTTGAACTTCAGTGTTTCTGTTACCTTAAAAGTAAGGTAAAGTAAACATGAGGGGTGCATGATATGAATCTACATGGGTTCCTTAGAGAAACTTGCCATAGCATGATCTTGAGATATGAAAGAACGGAAACTGTTCCTAAAACATCTCATAGCCTCCTGCACATAAGTGTGGTGCACATCACGCCCATGTACAAGACTCTACTTGATGCAGCTTTCAGACTTCCTAGGACACTGTTGAACCTTAGGCTTTGATACCAAGTTTGTAACGCCCTGATTTTCTGAACCAAAATACTACACGGTGCTCATAACCCCGAAGGACCACAAGCTAACCCATGACTGATATCTGTACCTATAAACTACATAATATCTCATAAAATATGTGAAAACATGAACTGTAAGGCCATAAGGTTCAATACTAATACATATTTGAAAAATATGGTATAACAATACCAAAAAAGGAACATAAATACTGAAGTCTAAACATCTAATCTGACATCTAGTCTGAAAGCCTCTAACTGAACTGAATAAGGAGTTGATGGGACATGTCCCCAACTAACTCCAACTACTGAAATAAAGTGAAAACTGAAATAGAAATGAAATCATCATGTCCTCGAAGTATGAAGACTCACATCTAAATCTGACTGCTAATCCTAAAATCTACTGCTGATTTAGATCTCATGCCTCTGAACCTATGGTGTAATATAAGAGAAAGAACCATAGCACAAATGCGTCAGTACGTCTGAATGTACTGAGTATACGAGTAAAAAAGGCTAAATGCAAAGGGTTATATGCATGGACAATACTGACTGATATGAATGTGAGAGTACATACATGCATACATAACTGTAACTGAACTCGTGGAGATACGGACTACTGAGTCTGAATACCAATAACATGAGTGTACTGATAATGAGATTCTGAAAGACTGACTTTACTGATGTTGATATGTAAATCACTAATAAGTGATGGATCTGATACTGTATTACTGATAAAGGAATGATTGTTTCTGACAGTTCGAATTATGAAGAACTGGTCTAATTGACTGTATCTGACAGTCCTGAAGCTGAATACTGATAGCATGAGTTCTGATAACTGTTGTGATTGATAGCATAAGTGACTATATCTAACAGTCAATAAATCTGAAGGAAACTATTTGAGTTCCATTCTATTTCTGAGTTGACTATATTTGACAGCCCTGATATACTGAAATCTGAAGAGCTATCTGAGTTCTTTACTGAGACTGGGTAGCTATAGCTAACAGTCCTAAAATTTGTAACTGAAACTGTGGGAAATAGTTATCTAACCTCCATTCCCCAAATATGCTATAATAGCTAAGCTGGGGTCCAATCTCTGCCCCGACTGGAGGGGTGTCAATACCACGCTACTAGTAAGGACAGCTGTGAAAACCCTATACTGGCAGGTACTCAATGAGAATGGTGGGAACCCTAAACTGATGGGTTAAGCCACCTCATCAACCCTAATCTGACGGGTTAAGATGTCTCAACCTACGATGGCTATGTAGTTCTGGAACACAAGAATGACTACTAAGAATCACACCCTAAACTGGCGGGTGAGTTCCCATCCTTGGGTTCACTCGGTGCTAACTTCTACTCCCATCTGAAAGACACTGAACTAAATAACTAAGCTGAACTGAATAACTGAACTGAACTGATTAGCTGAACTGATACTG
>NW_025880956.1:0-1732 GCF_002878395.1 Capsicum annuum
CATGTGTTATTGTACTTATTTCATCCTCTCATAATTATGATAATTTTCTTCAGGCTATGTGAGTCTTTCATACATCCTGCATATTTCTTATAAATATTTATGATAATGATGTTTATACAACTGCATACACCCCCATATACTCGGTTTCTTTCCATGGTACTAACCCATATCTTCGGATGTGGGCTGCATTTTTTCTCGGAATGTAGGTTCAGGTGCTCAGTTCCATGTTTGGCAGTGATTCTTCGGGCACGCTATTCTACATCCTCTGTTATGGTGAGTCCTCATGTTCCAAGGACGTGATGTCTGATGTTGGTTTTACAGAATTATTTACATTTGATAACTGAGTATGAGTCAGTTGGGGCATGTCTCAATGGCTCGCTGGTTTTATTGATTTTCTTAGAGGCTTGTCAGACTAGTATAGATGTTGGGAGTTGACTAATAAGTTGTATTTTGTTATCTTTCTGAAATTCTTTTATTCTTGGATGATGATTATTCTGTTGATATTTGAGGGTTATTTATGGAAACCCCATTGTTTGTGTTGAACTGAATAAAAATGGCTCAAAGGGTTAGCTTGGGGCTACTCGTAGCCTCAAGTACCGTGTGATGCTTTGAGACCTATTTTTCGGGGCGTTACAAACATGGTATCAGAGCCTAAGGTTTTAAGGTGTCCTTGGGAATTTGACAAGCCGCGTTAAGTAGAGTCTTGATCATCGGTGTGTAGTACAAGACGTTTTAGAAAAAAGTGTGATTCTTTCTTTCAGAAGTCTATCGTGCTAAAAGTGTCCTATTACCGTACTTCATAGAGTCTTGTTGGCTGATCTGATTGAGTTAGACATGGTAGATTTTGATGTGATTCTGGTTATGGACTGTTTGTATTCTTCTTATGCCTCTATTGATTGTCGGATGCGAGTGGTCAAGTTTCAGTTTCCGGGTGCATCCGTGTTTGAGTGGTCTGGAAATTTTGTGTCACCCAAGAGTCATTTTATCTCTTACCTCAAATCTATAAAGCTTATTTCCAAGGGATGTATTTACCATTTGGTTAGAGTCACAAACACTAAGTCTGAGACTCCAACTCTCCAGTCTGTTAACGTCGTCAATGAGTTTTTTGATGTCTTTCCGAATGATATCCCAGGGATACCTCCTGATAGAGAGATAGAGTTCAGGGTTGATCTTCTTCTCGATACTCAGCCCATTTCTATTCTTCTTTACCGTATGGCCCCTGTAGAACTTAAGGAGTTGAAAGAGCAACTTAAAGATTTACTAGATAAGGGCTTCATAAAGCCCAATATTTCTCCTTGGGGTGCTCCTGTATTGTTTGTAAGAAAGAAAGATGGCTCTTTGCGTATGTGCATTGATTACCGCCAACTGAATAAAGTCACCGTCAAAAAATAAGTACCCCCTTCAGAGAATAGATGATTTGTTTGACCAATTGCAAGCTGCAAGTTATTTCTCAAAGATAGACCTTCGTTTCGGCTATCATCAACTCAAACTTAGGGAGTGTGACATCCCAAAAACCATTTTCTGAACTCGTTATGGCCATTTTAAGTTTCTTGTTATGTCTTTCGGGTTAACTAATGCCCCAGCAGCTTTCATGAACCTCATGAATCGAGTGTTCAGACCATATCTGGATATGTTTGTCATAGTGTTCATCGATGATATATTGTTATACTCCCGTAGTAAGGATGAACATTCTGATCATCTCCGAACTGTCTTGCAAACCCTTAGAGATCAC
>NW_025880957.1:0-1496 GCF_002878395.1 Capsicum annuum
TTGTGGTCGATTTTTATTAAAAAATTAAAATTTTAATAAATTATATAATATTTATAATAACATCTAAATAATTTAATGAAATGTATATATAAATCAGAAATTAGTTATTTTATGATCACATTAACACGTGTAGTATATTCCCTCAATCGTATAATAATATCAATGTATTTCGTAAACTAGGATAATTTTTGATTAATTAACTTTTAAATACGATGATATATATATACCTCGCAATATAACGTGTTAATTAGATAAATTATCAATTAATTAGCTTACGTTATTACAATTTCAACAATATACCCATGTCTACATTGACACAATTAGTATATGTATTTCATCAATAGTATGATATCAACGTATTATTCAAAATATATATTTTCATATATAGATTCAGTTATCTAGCTTTTGATTATTGCATACGTCACTACACGAGATATACGTATATATACATCTATTCGATTGGCTACCATCTTCCAAATACGTACTATATACATCACATATATGATTTTACCACCCCATAATAATATACAACATATTTCACATATACTCAGATGAATTATCGGTTAGTTTATCTTATGTTATTATACCTTCACTACATAATATATATATACTCTATATATACCTATACATATACACACATATAAACACTATCGACTATCAAGTTTTAAATACGTACTATATATATCACATACGTACACGAGTATATTACCCCGTAATATAATGCGACGTATTTCATATGCATACTTTGATGAGTTATCGATTAATTTGATTAGCTTACATTAATATAACTTCAACGTACAGTATATTATTACTTCGATCATTTTAAATCTAGTTATTCAATATGTTTGGATAGATTCTGCTAGTTTTTGACTACATCGTTCATCGATCACTATATATATATATATATATATATATATATATATATCAACTCTTCAAATACCTACTATATACATCACATCCACAAGTATATTACCTAATAATACAACATTCATTATATTCTGATGAATTATCGGTTATATATATATGTACGTTACATTATTATAACTTCACTAGTAGCATAATGCTATACCTCAACTGTATAATATAAACATATTCATTATACAAAGATTATGTTTAATGTAATTTAACGTATATACAATGGAAAATATATATTTTATATATTAAAACATAAGTAAAAGATAAAGATTATGTTTAACGTAATTTATTTATTTGATTTGATTTATTTTTTAGTATAATTTTTTTTACAAAATCTAAGTTTAATTGATTTTTTAATTATTATATTGGTTATCGACTACACGTGATCAATGTAATTTTAAAAAATATATTTTATTTTACATATAATAATTAAAATATATATTTTTAATCAAAAGTGACCTCAAGTGGTTATTTGTGGATTTATTTTTTAATAAAAAGTAACCACAAGTGGTCTTTTTTAAAAATTATTTTCTTTTTTTTTTTAAACAAAAAACCAACCACAAGTAGTCGCTTTTATATAA
>NW_025880958.1:0-50292 GCF_002878395.1 Capsicum annuum
ATTTTCAGTTCTTACATTCTTGTTTTGGTTACATACTACAATCCCCCCTTTCCTACGAGACTTGCACTAAAAGGCTAGTAATTTCTCTTGCTTGTTGGCCAAGCTATTCTCTGTGGGATCGATACCCAACCCAGGTTGGGTTCTATATTTGCTAACGACCGCTTTACACTCCCACGAGAGCTGTAGATTGAGCGTTATCAGCTAGTTTCTCACTGCTCTGGTCTTGTAAGGGTCAACCTAATACCATCACCGGAAATAATATGGCCAAGAAAAGCTACTGATCTTAGACAAAACTCGCACTTGCTAAATTTGACGAATAACTCATAAGCTCTAAGAGTCTGTAATATAATTCTGAGAGAGTCTACATGATCATTTTTACTACAGGAGTAGACAAGAATATCATCAATGAAGTATATGACGAACATGTCCAAGTACTACTTGAACACTCTATCCATCAAGTCTATGAAAGCTGTTGGGGCATTATTAGTCTAGAAGACATAACTAGAAATTTAAAGTGACCATATTGGGTTCTGAAAGTTGTCTTCAGAATGTCACATTCGCTGAATCTGAGCTAATGATAGCTGGATCTAAGGTCTATCTTAGAGAAATAACTGGCACCCTAAAGTTGGTCAAACAATTCATCAATTCTGGGGAGAGGATATTTATTCTTGATTTTGACTTTGTTCAACTAATGGTAATTGATGCACATTTTGAGAGAACCATCTTTCTTACGAATGAAACAGACTAGGGAACCCCACGGGGAAACACTAGGTCTGATAAATCTGTTATCTAAGAGATCTTTCAATCATTCTTTTAAATCTTTTAGCTCAGCTGGATCCATTCAGTTGAGCAGAATAGAGACATGCTGGGTATCTGAAAGAAGATCTATTCTAAAATCAATTTCCCTTTTGGGAGAAACTCCGGGAAGATGTTCAGGGAACACATTTGGAAATTCCCTTACTACTGAAACTGACTCGAGACTTAGGGCCTCAGAACCGAAGTCTTTAACTCAAACAAGATGGTAAATATAACCCTTAGCTATTATTTTTCTTGCCTTAAGATATGAAACAACCAAAACCCTATGAATTAAGCAATACCCCTCCATTCAACAACTAGTTCATTGGAGAAACTGAAACTAAATGACTTTATTTTTGTAATCAATTGAGGCATAACATGAGTGAAGCCAATCCATGCCGAGAATGACATCAAAATAAGTCACCTCTACCTCCACAAAGTCAACTGAGGTAACTTTTTGGGATATTGTGACCGGATAGTTCCTGTATACCTGCCTGCCTACAATAAAGACACCTACTAGAGTAGACACTGAGAAGGGTTCTACTAAAGATTCAGGACTGACACCAAAATTAATAGCTATATAGGGGTTACAAATGAAAGTGAGGCTCTGGGGTCTAATAAAGCATAACCATGAAGGTGGAAGACGTGTAACGTACAAATAATCACATCTGGAGAACTTTTTTAATCCTGTGGATACTAAAGTGCATACAGCCTATTCTGGCGCTGCCCACTAGTGGCACTGAAAGTAGCGCCCTACCGAGTCAGGAAACCTACTGGTGTTACTAAAGAAGTATTTTGGCCCTGTTGGTGATCATTTCTGCCCCTCTGCACCACCACCATACACTCTTGGATCATGTGGCCTAGATTGCCACATCCAAAACACACAACACTGGCAGCCTTACACACACCCTGATGATTCCTACCATATTTCTAGCATAGAGGATTAGTACGAACACTACTTGCACTACCCTGAGATTTAGAGCCTAGTGCGCTATCCCGACCATTATTCCTGAACTTTGGCACTGGCGCACTAGCTTAAGATGAAGCTGGGGCTACAAATTTTTGATGAAACTAAGAATGGATACTATCCTCTGAACTCAGCTGATAAAAGTTAAAGCTACCCATTCTGGCCCTCTTATTCTCTCTCTCTTTCTCCTTAAGTTTCTGCTCTTAAATCTGCTAAGCATGAACCATAAGCCTAAATAGGCCCACATCCTTAATCAACATAGTGGTCCTACACTCCTTGACCACACTATCAGCTACACTAGAAATAAACTTAATCATTCTAGACCTATTGTCTGCAACCACATTAGGATCATACCTCACAAACTGATTTCCATTTATTCTTCTTGAGTAGGCAGAGGTGCAGGCTAATTTCTATTTATTCTTCTGTTATTCTTTTTTGGAGGTATTTTCTATAATAGAAAAAGGATGGATTGGAAAAAGATTTTAAATAGAGCTCATGCTCATTCGCACGACATGGATACTGAAAGAAGGAAATTTTTTCTTAAAACATCTTGTAGCCATTTGTAAATAAGTGTGGTGCACTTTACACCCATGTACAAGACTCTACTCAACACGATTTTTAGACTCCCTAGGATACTTAAAACCTTAGGCTTTGATACCAAGTTTTTCCATGACCCAAGGCTACCTCATAGTCGTGACAATGGCGCTTACGATCATAGGTGACCACATGCTAACCCATGAGCTATTACCTGCTGTGAGTAATGAATAAAATAACAAAATTCACATGTGTGGAAAACTAGAAACTCCATAAAGTTTAAATACTAATAAGATAATGTGAAACTAGATACAGAAATACATATCAAAATATATCTGAATGACTGAAAATATCTGATAAAACTGACTGACTATCTAACTAACTGACTGTATGTCAAAAAGCCTCTACACTAACTGAAGAGTTGATAGGATAGGCCCCAATTAACTCCAAACTAAACTAACTGAAAGGAAATGCAAAAATATTGAAATAATATAACAGGTCCTAGACATATAAGGACTCACCATAACTGTTGTTGCTGAGAGGCTGAGCTGTCTAAGTACGGTTAGGAAACTTAGCATCCAAACCTATGATATAAGACATCATAGCGCAAAGAAAATTATGCGATCAGTACTTTGAATGTACTGGTATATGAGATGAGGTTAGGTTGAAATGCATAGGTTCATGTGCATGAAACAATAGATGACTAATAACATGAGATAACCGATGCATAAATATGTTAAAGCTGTAAAATCTGAGAATGTATGACCAAACATATAACATGATACAAAAATAGTCTGTAAATTGAAATACTAAAATTTGGTGACTGAATGACTGATGAACTGTATGATATGGTCAAACAAACGTAAACTAAATTCTGTATTGAGTACTGAACTGAGACTGTGGGAGGTATTTCTAATCGACATGCCCCAATATGAGCTGATTGGGGTCCTACCTATGAACCCAATTGGAAGGGTGTATATACTGTGCCACAGAAACTAACACAGGCTGGTGGATCCACTAAACTGATGTCTGAAAGAACCAGTGTATCAAGCCTAACTGATGGGTGACCCGTGAAAAAAAGTCATATTTAATTGACTGGTGACTCCTTATATCCTATGCTGTCTACATAGTTCTAGAATACAGGGACTGCTAGTAACAACTCTGCCTAACTAACGGGGAAGCCACCATCCCTGCATTCGCTCGGTGCTAAATCCTACTCCCAATTAAACTAACACTAATTTTTTTAATAAACTAAGCTTAACTGAAAAACAACTGGTCATAATAACTGACTGAATGATAATTCTCATAGTATATCTAAAATGATTTTAAAACTACTGAAATTATGTAAACAACTAAGTAAAGGGTATTCATAACCCTCCAGAATTGAATGAAAATAGTAATAAATACATGTAAAAGCTCTGAAAAACCATAATGGGAAATCATTCTACAAAAATCATTCTCTTTGGCATTTCATCAAACACATGGAGATTAAGACTTTAACATGGAGATACTTTTAAACATGATAAGATAGCAAGATTACATGACAAAACCATAAATTGAGGGTTTATGCTGAATGAACATGACATGGGAACTTCAACATCCAAAACTTACTATAATCCATTCCACTTGAAAACAATTATAATCTTAATTTGAAATCAAAATAACAAGTAATTCATGGAGATAATTCATTTAAAACATGGAAAAAAACTCATAATTTACATTAAAAGAGGATTCTTGGACTCCATGGTGTAAGGAAACCATGGATAAACATCACCCATACCTTAAATCCTTAAGCTTGAAAGAAGAATACAAATCTTTAAGCTTTTCTTGAAGGTTCTTGGATTGGGGAATTTGATTTCTTGATTTTCTTGGAGAGAAAGGAATTAAATTTGATGATCTTGGGGATGATTAGGGTTTGTTTCTTGAGAGAAAATTGTACAAAAGTGGGAAAAATAATGCCCTAACTGAAGCTTAATTTTGTGTTTTTATGAATTGGGTTGAGGGAAAAAGACATAATTGCCCCTCAAGGATTTAAATTCGTAACTGGAATGCAGATTAAAGCTTCACCACGACATGCTAAGCCCCCATCGCTATAACCACCATGACGCGCCACTATCGCGGTGAGGTTCTGGAATTAAAATCTTAACACAACCCAATCCTCGTTCGAAAAATCCAAAACTTTCTCAAAACATGCTCCTTACACCCTCTGAATATGAATTAACTCAAAAACTAACGTCTCGAGGTCAGGAAGACTCATTTAAAAATCCTCGAAGTTAAGAGGCCAAAATAAGACAAAGTCCTCAACACTTAGTTAAATTTTCAGGATTTAAGTCTCTTATACATGCACTAGGAGCTGAACTAAGTTAAGAAAAGTACAAGTTATTACAAATGTTCAAAACCCCACACACCTTTATTGATGAACTAGATGAAGAAGCTTGGATTTGAGATCCTATTTATGCTCTTGAAGATTGATTCTTGGAATTCTTGAATTGGGAACCTTGAATTTGAACTATTTTGGGAAAAGAATGATGTAATTTTGGGGATTTTTGAAGTTGAATATTGAAGCCTAGGGTTTTAATTGAGAGAAATTTGATGGAAAATAAGCATATTTTTCTCAATAATACACTTAATCACCTATTTTCATGGTTTGGGGATGTGGGCAAAAGAACCTGAATATAATTTAACTCAAAAATCATTGTCTTATAGTCTGAAAGGTTAATTTAAAATCTTCAAAGTTTAAAGGGATTCAAAATGACTAAGTCCCTTAACTCTTAGATTTATTTTCAGGTTCTAAGTGCTTCAAGTACGTACTAAGGGTTGGACTGAGCTAGAAATATTCGGGGTATTAAAATATCTCCCCCTTGGGAACATTTGTCCTCGAAGGAGACTAATAAAGCCGAGATACTAAAAACAGAGGCTATAACTGACATGCATAACTGAAAGCATGACTAAATTGATTTGCAAATGCTAGAGCTATCAAATGAATGACTATATAAAGGTAACACTTGAAATGTAAAGAGGTGATCTGAGGAAACTTGTTACCTTGAATTGAATCTACAGCGAAAAGATGAGTGTACTTGGTTCGCATATCTGCTTCTGCTTCCCAAGTGGCTCCCTCAACGGATTGATTTCGCCAAAAAACCTTGACCAAGGGAACTTCTTTGTTCCTTAGTCTACGAATCTGGTGACCAAGGATCTCGACTTACGAATTTGGTGATCAAGTAGGAATACTGAACTCTTGTAAAGTACCACCAGACCTTTGGTGCTCTACCTTAACCTGTTGACAAACTGAACATTTAGCTATGAACTCTGCAATATCTTTCTTCATACCACTCCACCAATAGATCTCTTGCAAATCTCAATACATCTTAGTAGCACCAAGATGAATGGAGTAACGCGCACCATGTACTTCATCCATAATCCCTTGTCACAATTCATCAACGCATGGTACACACAGTCTTCTTTGGTATCTCAACACGCCATCTCGCCGTTGGGAGAAAACCTCCCCTTTCTGATCTCTAACCAGCTCCTTTAACTTAACTAGGATGGGATTATGATCTTGTTTCTCCTTCACCTCAGAAACTAAGAAAGTTTCTGCACTACTCTGCACCCAAACGCTACCCTCAACTAAATCAACCAAACAAGCACCCAATCTAGCCAATCGATGAATTGCCTGAACTAACTCCTTCTTATCACTCTCCACATGAGCAACACTACCCATAGACAGTATACTAAGGGCATCTGCCACAACATTGGCCTTTCCTGGATGATACAAAACACTCATGTCAAAATCTTTCAACAATGCTAGCCACCTTCTCTGACGAAGATTTAACTCTCTCTGCGTAAACACATACTACAAAGTTTGTGGTTCGTAAACACATCAACATGCACCCCATAAAGATAGTGCCTCCATAGTTTCACAGTAAACACAATAGCAGCTAACTCAAGATCATGAGTAGGATATCTCTTTTCGTGAGGCTTAAGCTGTCTAAAGGCACCGGCTATGACCTTACCTCTCTCATTAAAACACAACCCAAACTAACTCTAGAGGTATCACAGTAAACAATGAATCCATCTATACCATCAGGTAATCTAAGACTGGGGTTGAAGTGAGTCGAGTCTTTAACTCCTAAAAACTCTTCTCACAATAATCTGCCAACTGAAACTTGACATTCTTCTGAGTCAATCGGGTCATTGAAGATGAAATAGATAAAAACCTCTCAACAAACCGCCTGTAATAGCCAGCTAAACCTAAGACACTTCTAATGTCTGACGAAGAAATGGGTCTAGGCTAGTTTTTTACGTCTTTTGTCTTTGGGGATCAACTTTAATACCATCACTGGAAATAATATGATCGGGGAAAGCTACTAACCTTAGACAAAATTCACACTTGTTAAATTTGGCGAACAACCGGTGATTTTTATGAGTTTGCAACATAATTCTAAGATGGTCTGTGATGATCATCCTCACTATGGGAATAGACGAAGTAAAGACTATGATAAACATGTCTAGGTACTGTTTGAATACTTGGTTCATCACGTCTATCAACGCTGTTGGGTGATACAAGAAAACCAAGGAACACACGGAATTGGCTCAAAACAGTCCAAACACACTCCAAAAATAGTCCACTAATTCAAAGAATCAAGGACCCTTTTGAAGACCACTCTCAGATTTAAGAATGAAATACAAGAACGACAATATAACTAGGTGTTTGACACCTTTTGCAGCCAATAACAAACTAAGTTAACAACACAAGATGAAACAACAATGAGAACAATAACAACAACAACAAAAATGGCTTCGCAATACAAGATACAAAATGGATACAAGATTACAAAAGAAAAAGGATAGATAGATAGACAGACCACATGAAGGTATAATGTTAAGAACCCAAGAATGGCAACTATTGGACCCTTAACACTACAAACAACAATAAACTGATCTCTTACAATGATACAAGTTCAGATTCCACCTCCCAAGTATCAATGTTTCCAAGTAAAGCAGATAACAAAAGAGAATCTACCCGTTTGATGTACCTAGTTACAATTTCGGGTTTGGGTGCCTCAAAGGAGAGAGGACTTGATGTTCCTTGTGTCTTACAATACTTACAACATACAAAATCTGACAATGAAACCCTAGAAATGTTTCTTATATATTACAATAGACTTAGAAGTTAAAATGGCCAAAAGGGCCCTTCAAGAATGGGCCTCCCCTCTAGTGTATGTAGCGAGCTGTTTTGGTATGTATTTGGGCCCTTAATTACACTTCTCTTGCGCACACACTTGGGCAACTTCAATACACACCCACATGATTCCATCTACATGATCTCACTTGTATTACTGGGGCATTTGTTATCCCGAAAGACAAGACTAGGAATTCAAAATGACCATAACGGGTTCTGAAAGTTGTCTTAGGGATGTCACATTCCCCTACTCGAAGCTGATTCCCAGATCTAAGGTCTATATTGGAGAAATAACTTATACCTTGGAGTTGATCAAATAAGTCATCGATTCTAGGAAAAGGATATTTGTTTTTAACTATGACTTTATTCAATTGATGATAGTCAATGCACATTCGTAGAGAACTATCTTTCTTATGCATGAATAGGATAGGAGCACCCCATGGAGGAATATTGGGCTTTATGAAACCCTTATCTAAGAGTTATTTGAGTTGCTCTTTCAACTCTTTAAGCTTGGCAAGAGTAATACGATATAGAGGAATGGAGATGGGCTGAGTATTAAGAAAAAGATCAGTTTTGAATTCTATTTCCCTATCAAGAGGTATCCCTGGCAAATCTTCGGGAAACACATCAAGAAATTCATTGACTACGCGGACTGACTGGACTGTTGGAGTCTCAAACTTAGTATCTTTGACTAGAACTAGGTGGTAGATACACCCTTTAGATATCAACCTTCTAGCCTTAAGATAAGATATGAAATGACTGTTGGGAGACACTAAATTGACTACCCACTCAAAGACAAGCTCATCAAGAAACTAAAACTTTACCACTAAGGTGTGACAATCTATGGATGCATAACAGGAATGGATCCAATCCATACCAAGAATAAGATCAAAGTCAACCATGTCTAATTTTATCAAATCTACTAACATGATCTTATGAAAGACAGTAATAGGACACAATCTATAGATCTGTTTGGCAAAAACTGACTCACTTACTGGAGTAGAAACTAAGAAGGGCTCAGGGATCTTTTTAGGACCTATTTCAAAATTAACTGCAACTAGTGGGGTCACATATGAGAAACTCAACCCAGGGTCCAACAACACATAAACGTGAAGATGAAAGACATGAAGAATACCAGTAACAACATCTGGGGGGCTATCTTTCTCCTAATGAGATGGCAAAGCATAGAATTAATTCTAGCACTGACCACCACCGGTACTGGATAACGCACCCTGAGAAGGGATTGGGTGAGCTATGAAAGCTGGTGCACTAGTAGCCTGAGTCTGGGGACGAACATCCCTACTTTCTTTCTTAGAATATGGGTACTCCTTGATACCATTGCCCAATTGACCACATCCAAAGAAACCTTTCTGACCCAACAAGCACTCACCAAGATAATTCTCACCATATCTAGCACATAAAGGACAACTAGGCCTTTCACTCGCACTATTTTGAGATCTGGACGTAAAAGTCTTACCCCACTATTCGTGCTTATTTCTGGGTGCGAGGGAATTAGCTGAAGATGGCGCTAGCAAAGGTAGCGAGTTTGAAACTGCAAATAATTTTCCCCTACAGACCTAGACTAACCATACTCAAACTGCCTAATTCTATCCTTCTTATGTCTTCTATCCCTTTCTTTCAACTTTTCTACCTCAATCTGTTGGGAATGATTCATCATATAGCAAGATCCATATCTACAATAAGAATGGCAGTCCTACACTCCATGACTACCAATCCAGACACTCTGATAACAAACTTACTCGTACTAGATCTAGTGTCAGCCATCAAATCAGGAGCATACTTGGACAACTGGTTGAACTTAAGACAGTACTCCCTCATTGTTATTGAGTCCTACCTCAGGTTCATGAACTCCTCAATCTTGGCTTCCCACAACTCACGCAGAAAGAACCTGTCTAAGAAAGCATCTTGAAACACCTGACAACTCATGGAAGCTGCATTCTCACCCTTTACATTTCTTTTACATAACAACCCAATCATAAGCAACATCCTTCAGCCTATAACAAGCCAATTTCACACTCTCCTCTTCAGTAACATGCATAACTTGGGTGATCTTTTTCATCTCATCAAGATACAGTTGTGGGTCCTCACCTACCTTTGACCCAAAGAATTCAGTCGGATTCATCCTCATGAAGTCACGAAGTCTATGATACAATAATTCACAAGAAAAACAAGAAACAAACACCAAATCAGTCCACAAGTTTGAAGAATCGAGGACCCCTTTGGTGACCACTCTCGAATTCACTACAACAATAATAAAATCATAATAACAACAAGATATTGAAGGTGTAAATACACTAAAACAGCAACAATATGGCGAGATGGAAAACAATAACAAGATAGGAATAACACACGGTTTTACTAACAAGAGATAGAAATGGTTACAAGAACATAAACTACTACAAGATTACAATAAAAGTAAAAGGATAGTTAGATAGACTTAATGAAGGTATAATCTTAAGAACCCAAGAGTATATTCCACTTTTGGACCCTTAACACTATACACAACGTTCACCTATCTCATACAAAGACACAAGTTCAGAATCCACCTCCCAAGCATCATGTTTCCACGCCATGGATCAACAAAAGCGATTCCACACTCTCTATGCCTAATTTTGGTTTTGGTGCCTCAAGGAGAGAGGACTTATGTTTCTTTGTGTTTCAAGACTTACAGAATCATGAAAATCTAAGTCTAAAAGCCCTACAATGTTCTATTTATACTATGTTACAAATAAAATATAAAATATCCAAAATGCCCTTTAAGAGCTAGGCTTCCTTCAAGTGTATTTAGGGGCTTGCCTAGTTGTGTCCCAAGTCTCCTCTTTACACTCTAAGTGTGAGATTAGGGTCAGTTTGGCGTGTTTTAAGTCCTTTACTCATACACTCTAAGCCCTGGTTTTATTACATTCTCACATGCGTCCATCTTCGTGGTTGTACTTGTATCATCCTCCCCTCCTTAAAAGGATTCGTCCTCGAATCCATGCCTTGAAAAATCAAAGAGAGATAAACATTAACACTTACTCATGGCATGAGGGTTAGGATTATAAAAAATAAATAATAATGGTATGCACTCAAAACACTCAAAACAGCCCACACCAAAAAAAAGAACCCGAGGACCCTTAGTGTTGACATGCTAAGGTGGTTCATATTTGACATATAGCCAAGAGTCCTTAGTGTTAAACATTATGAAGCCATCAACAAATTCACCAAGAACTTGGCTATGATAGAACCCAAAAGAAATGCACCTAAGTCGAGATTAAATCTTCCTCAAATGGGAAGAATGGTCATAGACACGGGTCTAAGAAACACACCCATTTCCTGTAGTATTTACCACAACCACACGACATAGTCTCTACATTGGCATAAATATCATCACAAGTAAAGAGAGAGTAAAGAAAGGTGGCACTCAATTCTACTTCTACTATGGTGTCCTCAGAAAAGACACACAAAGTAGAAGAAGTAGTTTATAAGACCACACATTCCTTACCCTTAAGAGTACTCTCGTCTTCCAAGAAGAGATTTCCATCTTTAGGAGGAATGTTGCCACACCATAGTGGGTTAGCATATATGCTATAGCTTCCAAGGCAAGCTATACCATTATTTTCACCACCAGGTCTATTAGGAGTGTTTAAACTATTTTCAAACAAGACATTGTACCTAAAGAGTGAATGATCTAACCCGCGGACAGATTTGGAACTTTCACTCTCGAAGGAATCATTATCAAGTTCCAAAGATATGTCAAGCACACGATTAACCCTATGAGCCAAGCAAACATTAGAATCCTTACAACAACATAGGCTCACGGGTTCAGTCCTTTTTTCTTGACCAACATTTTCAAATTCTTCACTCACTTGAGACTCATGAATCACATCACACATATTCTCAAGTGGTGGGCAAGTTTTACACACAAGTTGGTCAACAAAATTTTCATATGACGATGTACTTTCATTCAACACAATAGCTTCAACACTAGGTGGACACAAATTGATCTTACTAGAAGAGTCGATTCAGTCATCTATAGGATCAACTAGTGTATCCACTCGCACAATATTTACATTATCTACAAGTGGTAAGGAATCAATATACTCATACATAGGTAAGGTACTACTCACACTCAACGGCTTATTAGTCACACATTCATCATCCACATGTACCAAAGTGTAAGAAATAGCTATTTTACATTGACGTTCATGAGTATGTTCATCTTTACCTTGGTGTGAAAGTCCTTCACAAGTTTGGGCAGCAAATTCCTTCAGGAAGATCTCACCGCAAGGTGTTTGGACCATAGGTTTTAAATTTGTTGGGATAAGTGTGGATACCAATTGGCATAGCCTTTCAACGTGCCATTTCATGTCTTCAATATTGTCGGTGATGCGGTCAAACGTGGCATCGATATTGGTGGTAGCCATGGTACCTAAAATAAAAGACAACAACGAACAACAAAACAAACAAACTTGTTAGCTCAAAAACGCCTCACCATACTCTAACTCTCAATTTTTACCTCACACTTGGTTTTACAAGTATTGAAAGCTGGCTTGTACTTCGTGAGTGATTGAGGGAGGAGTCTACCTTGGTCCAGAATAGATTTTCATTTGAGTTGACTCAAAGAAATTTTTCTTAAGGACTTGAACCAACAAGATACAATGAATTCAAAAAATAGAAAAACACACAAAGAACGTTAACACGAACAAATAGACACAAAAATAATTTACAATCTAATAGGATTTTACTATCTTGTCAATTGGCGTTCGGAACAATCAAACGAAACTACGAAACAATAAAAAGAAACTAAGAAAATCTGAATTTTGAGCCAAAATTTAATGCATGAACAGTAACTTGATGACATGGCAGCCACGTATTAGTTGCGGTCTTTCTAACGAATTATTATTCTCAAATGTTCATGTCTTAGTCAAAAAATTAATTTTGGATTGGTGGAATTTTGTTATAGGAGGGAAAAATAAGTCTTGGAGCCTTTTTCAATTTTCAAGATTTTGACTTTACTTGTACTTCTCCTTAAAACATGGGTCCTTGGATCATGGAAAGTTGTTGGAAAGTGGTTGAGATGTGATTGACTAGTTGATGAGTGATGGTAAGTCTTTCAAGACTAACAAAGCTTCACCTTTTTTCCTTCACCTTTATAGATATAAGGTTTACTTTATTTTAACAATCTATGAAGGTTGTGAAGAACTTCAATAAAAAAATCAACAATCACCAAGAATAATCAACAACAATCTCCAAGAACACCAACAATTTAACATGGCCAACTTTCAATTTTCACAATACAATATCTTCAACACTTGGCCAAGACAACTACAACTTCAACAAAATAGTTCTTAGGCCACCAATGAACAACAATATCACCTGTCCAAGCTTATAACAATAGCAAGATGAAGGCCACAAGGCCAAAACTGTCCACCACAATAATGTTCAACAACAAATCGGCCAAGTCCAAGTTCGCGACTACAACTTCAACAAATACAAGCTCAAACTTAGATTTAGATTCAAAGTGTTAGTGGAGAACAAAACTAACACTAGAAATACTCAAGACAAGTAAAAATCTCGGCCAATACACAACAAAAACACAATTTTTGGCCAAGAACACAAAATGGACAGATTGTTCTTTTTCTGAAATTTTCAGATTTTAATTTTTTTTTTTTATTTTTCAAGTGAGCTATCCCAAGATTTGATCTTGTAGGAACAAGATCAATCCATGCTCTGATACCAAATGATACAAAAATGCACAAGGAAAACATGAAACAAACACCAAATCAGTCGACAAGTTTGAAGAACCGAGGACCCCTTTGGTGACCACTCTCGGATTTACTACAACAACAATAAAAACACAATAACAACAAGAGATTGAAGGTGTAAATACACTAAAACAGAAACAATATGGAGAGATGGACAACAATAACGAGATAGAAATGACACACAGTTTTACTAACAAAAGATAGAAATGTTTACAAGAACACAAACTACTACAATATTACAATAAAAGTAAAAAGATAGTTAGATAGACTTAATGAAGGTATAATCTTAAGAACCCAAGAGCATATTCCACTCTTGGACTCTTAAAACTATAAACAATGTTCACCTATCTCTTATGAAGACACAAGGTCGGAATCCACCTCTCAAGCATCACGTTTCCAAGTCATGAGATCAACAAGAGTGATTTCACACTCTCTATGCCTAATTTTAGTTTTGGTGCCTCGGGGAGAGAGAACTTGTGTTTGTTTGTATTTCAAGACTTACAACATCATGAATAATCTAAATCTAAAAGCCCTACAATGTTCTATTTATACTAGGTTACAAATAAAATACAAAATATCCAAAATACCCTTTTAAGAGCTAGGCTCCCTTCAGGTGTATTTAGGGGCTGCCTAGTTGTGTTCCAAGGCTCCTCTTTACACTCTAAGTATGAGATTAGGGCCGGTTTGGTGTGTTTTAAGTCCTTCACTCGCACACTCTAAGACCTGGGTTCATTACATTCTCATATACGTCCATCTTCGTGGTCGTACTTGTATCAGTCTAGCTGTAGCTAAATCACCCTCTTGCTGATGTGGAACTACAGCCTGATTATTGTTATGTACATTAGGAGTCACAGCTTGGGCCAATGCCTGAAAGGCAGCCCAAAATTTGGCATGAGACACATTCTCGTTCAAAGGATCAACAGGCTGGGGTGGCTGGTTATCATACCTATGGGAATTAGCTCTACGAGGAGGCATATTCTATCATGAAAGAGCATGTGTTAAAAGCAGATAGATATAGTTACAAGTATGATGGATTATGAAAGAAAGAGATGATTTTTCTAAAACACCCTGTAGCCTCTTACTCATAGATGTGGCGCACTTCACACCCATGCTCAAGACTCTACGTAGTATCGCTTTTCTGACTCCCTTGGACTCTCTAAACCTTAGGTCCTGATACCAAGTTTGTAATGCCCCTAAACCTGGTCCCGAGATGTCACACGGTGCTCAAGACAACGAGTAGCCTCAAGCTAACCCTGTAAGCCTTCTACTAGGTCTGTAACTCATTTCAAGATAAACTAATCAAGTAATAATATTGTATTATATCAAAACTAAATTAGAATAAACTGAAGACACTGTCTAAATAACAAATACTGAAAGTCTGGAAAATAGCTAGTAGTCCGACAAGCCTCTAGTACTAATAAACTAGAGAATCATTTGGACAAACCTCCAACTAACTCAAACTAAACTGTAAACCATAAATCAAACACTATGAAAGTTGGAAGTCTAGATAAATGGGCCCTCGAACCATGAGGACTCACCAACTGTAGGGATGTAGATGGAGATGCCCGAAATCACTCATGTTGCTGAGATCGAGCATCTGAACCTACATTATGAGATAATGTAGCACACAGTCATATATGTGGATCAGTACTTTGAGGATGTATTGAGTATATGAGGGTTAATGCATGATAAATCAATATATTGATGTTATAAAAATTTATATAATATGCATGTTGTATGTAATGGCTCACATAGCTGGAATAACTGAAAGCTAAAAATCATAGATCATGAACAATAAAATATTCTGTATAAAACTGGTGAGCCATCACATTTCAAGTATAAAAACTAAGCTGTTATATGTCATTCTTTTCTCTAAGATTATAGGAAAAATACTTTAAAAATTATTCTGAAGATCTTTGTTGTTAGTGAGATTTATTCAAAAGTTATTTGTCTACTTTCACTAGAAGGGAGATTCTCTTAACCAACATAAACTATGTGAGCTATCATGGAATCCAACATCTCATTCCCCTATGGAAAAAACCTTGGGGGAGAGGAGTCATACTCTTGCTAAGGAGTATAACCTGAGCTACGTGATCACATCTATAACTGTTATCCATATAGAAATGAGAATACTGAATCTGTACCTACGTTGGATCGTAGTTCTAGGTAAGTAGGATGCGCTAAACCCAAACTTTTCACTCGGTACTAAATACTACTCCCTTAATTATATGCTCTTTCTGTAGGAAAATCCACTATAAAAATAATGTTTCATACTGAAAGCTAACTGTGCATCTATGCATTCAAAATCAAACTTAAGATGTAAAGTGGATTCCATATCTTAGCTAAAGATCAAAAGATCAAATCAATATTCAAACCTGTCTAAAATCATATTATGGGATGCTTAAAAGCATAATCATTCTTGAAATAACAATATTCAACTAGGGCTTGATAACCCATGCTTGAAATTCATATCAAAACATCATAATGTTCATGCTTGATAATGTAAACATACATAATTCAACTCAAAATTTGGAAAATATAATCATAAGCATCAATTCACGAAAGTAGACATGTAATTCAACATAAAAAATAATTAAAACATCATAATCTTCAAATAGCAATATATGGGTATGAACCCTAAATTTAAATTCATGTAAAATTATGTAAATCTATAAATAAAACTAGTTTTGGTCACAAGGATGAAAGATTTATCCTTGTTCAAAACCCCACATACCTTAATTGATGAACTAGATGAACAAGCTTGGTTTTGAGATCCTATTTGTGCTCTTGAAGATTGATTCTTGAAATTCTTGAATTGGGAACCTTGAATTTTGAACTATTCTGGGAAAAAATGAAGGAATTTTGGGGATTCTTGAAGTTGAATGTTGAAGCCTAGGGTTTTAATTGAGAGAAATTTAATGGAAAATGAGCATATTTTGATCAATAATACACTTAATCATCTGTTTTCGCGGTTTGGGGATATGGGTAAAAGATTCAACTGCCCTTGGTATTTAAAATCCGTAACTGGGTTGCCGATTGAGGCTTTATCGTGATGCGGTGAGTGGGTCAGTGCGATACCCACCACGATATGGTGGAATCACGGCAACTCACCGAATTGAGATAATTGTTGCTTTGGGTTCACCGCAATGTGGTGCAATTGCGGTGACCCTCTGGAAATTGACGAATGTCAAAATGGCCTTTATTGCGACGTGATGGCATGCTCATCATGATACTCATCGCGATGAGGTGCAATTATGATGAGCTACTATTTTTCCAATTCGAATGTGATCCAATCCTCATTCTAAAATTTTGAAACTTACCCGATATGTGCTATTTTTACCCTTAAATATAATTTAACTCAAAAATAATTGCCTCAGAGCCCGGAAGGTCAATATAAAATCTTCAAAGTTTAAAGGGAGTCAAAATGACTAAGTCCCTTAACTCTTAGATTTATTTTCAGGTTCTAAGTGCTTCAAGTACGTACTAAGGGTTGGACGGAGCGAGAAATATTCAGGGTATTATAATTCACCCCGTGTGTCATTTACTCAAAGGGTTGCATCCCTTCTAAGACAATATTTTAGTGTTTCTACAACCCTTTCAGCACTGCATGCATGGAGGAAATCCTTGGATTTTTTGGATCACTTCTTTATCCAAGTTTAAAATAAATTTTGTGTTAAAAATTAATCTCATCGATTGTTTGACAAATCTGAAGTCGAAGCCAAATCCAAGCGAGCGACGACAATGACGACATGAGCCACCTCTTGGTTCTTCCCTAACTATCCACGTGAAGTTGTGTTTCTTAATAAGAACACATGAAAGTTTCTATCTCCCACTAATATGGGAGAATTAGTATACTTTCCTCATTGTGAGCACACTTTCCTTTTTAGGTGTGATTTCACTTTCCCTCCACTAATTCCCTCTATTTTCCATTCAGATAGTCAACTTGAATCCAACAATTCCCCACATAAATGAGGAACGGATAATCCTTATATAACTTTACAGAGAAGTATGTAATCAACAAGCAAAGACTGATTATATCTAGATAGGTGGATTTCCCTTTGAACTTGCCGTAGTGAACATGTATCGAATGCACTCGATCAATCGGTAGATTTTATATCTTTGATCCATCGAGATTTAATTTACACCTAGATAATGCATGTCACACAACCAGCCTTTTACTATTTATGGTTCCCACGATTTTATTCGTTTCAACCATGAACACGTCTTGGTTTCATGGGAGCTTAGAGAATAGGCCTTTACTAACATTTTCCTCAAAGCGACTTCCACTTCACCTTCATATAGGCATTTCTAAACGTTCAATCCTATAGATTAAACTATTTGGTCAAATCTCCCAAATTTAGATAATCAATAAAAGACTTCATACCATAAGTCTTATTCTTGGTTACTAAACATTGTCTACATCATGAGAATAGGCTGGGTATATTGACAATGTTGAACCTGTCAGACGTAACTTTGTTTGATCTCCTTGAACCTAGCTCTTGGGATCTCCAGTTTTCTAGGTAGAGTTACTTCTATGTTGACTTGTCCTAGGTCGTAAACCCATTTTCTTGGATGTTCTCTCAACTCCCTCTCTATATAGGCCTTTTGTAAGTAGATCCAACATATTATCCTTTGACTTCACATGGTCAATAGTGATAGTTCCACTAGAGAGAAGTTATCTAAGGGGTCGTTTAGTGTGAGGTACTAAATCAAATAGTCAGAGAATAAAATAAGTCTCAAAATAAAATGTTTAGTGCACCATTTAGTTGTCAAGGTCGGGATAACTTATCCCACCATTTACACCATAGTGATGCGATAAGTTATCCTGGGTAATCCTAGTATAACTACTCCTAGGATTAATTATCCCTAGATAACTATTTTCCAACCAAACGACCCCTAACGGTATTATGTCTCCGTCTTATGCGATAAGATTTACCATTGTACATCATGATTCCTTCCCTACCTATTACCACTTGACTATCATAGTGTATACATACTGGTGCCAATAGTTTGGCCAATGAGGAATGTCTTCCAAGAAATTTCAAAGCTATTCTTCCCCTTCACTGGCTTTATCTAATGCGATAAACTCAGATTCCATTATGGAGTGAGCAAAACATGTCTTTTTAGACAATTTCAAAGAGACTACTCCTCCAACTGTAGTAAATATATACCCACTCTTGGATTTTACTTCATTCAGTCTAGTGATCCAATTTGCATCACTATATCCTTCAAGTACCACTGGATATTTAATATAATGCAAAGGATAGTTTTTAGTTGCAACACCCTTGGAGTATACCCTGGACGCTACACGGTGCTTACAGTCACAAGTGACCACAAGCTAACCTATGAGCTGGTACCTGTGTGAGCACTGAATAATCATTACAAAATAAAAATATGTGGAATATATGAATACGCCATGAGGTTTTAAATATTAAAATATTTTTGAGTCATAAATCTGAAAACAACTGTCGAAAAACAACTATCTAAAAGCTGATAAAAATAATGACAAACTGACAGACTGTCTGAAGTGTCCAAAATCCTCTAAAACTGATTGAACAAAAGTTGATGGGACAAGCCCCAACTAGCTCCAACTAACTACTAAACTGAAAGCATGGAAATAAACATAATCAGTCCTCAAAATATGAGGACTCACCATGGCTGCTGCTGATGTGCTGGAATGTCAAAGTGCCGTCGGGAACCTGAATGTCCGAACCTATGATATGAGACATCATAGAGCAAGAAATGAGTATGCGGTCAGTACTTTAAATGTACTGGTATGCTAAATAAGGTTAGGCTGACATGCATGGGTTATGTGCATGAAGTAAAGACTGACTGAATATCATTGGATAACTAAATAACTAACATGAATGTGTAAATGCTATAAAATTTGAGAATGCAAGACCAAGCATATAACATGATTCTAAAAATAGTCTGTAAACTAAAGTAATGAAATATGATAACTGCATAACTGATAGTTGTATGTTATGGTCAATGCAAACCTGAATCGAAGTACACTGAATACTGAATTGAGACTATGGAAGGTATCATCTAACCAACATATCCCACTCTGAACTGGTTGGGGTTCAACCTGTAACCCCAGTTGAAAGGGTGTTAGTACCGTGCCAAGGGTACTAACAATGGCTATGTAGATCCATTAAGCTATTGAAAAACTAGGATGTCAAGCCTAAACTGATGGGTAACACCTGGTCGGACTTAAGCCTAATCTGATGGGTAACCCCTGGGAGGTAGTCAAGCATAAACTGACAGGTGACTCCTTATCCTAAGCTGGCTACGTAGTTTTGAAACACAGGGAATACTACTAATGACTCTACCTAACTTATGGGGAAGCCTCCATCCCTCGTATTTTCTCGGTTCTAAATCCCACTCCCAGCTAAAAGGACATTGAATTCTGAACTGATCTAATTTTAACTGATTATGATGACTGATGGAACTAATAATGCTCATGTTATATTCTGAAATCATTATGTAGGTACTGAAAACTAAGTAAAATAGCTAAATTTTGGGTATTCAAACCCCAGGACTCAATAGCAATAATAGCAAGATCATACTAAAATATTGAGGACATGATATGTAGTCAATATTCAAAACTCATTCTTTGAGGCATTTCATCAAACACTTGCAATGCATGGCTTAAGTATGAGAATAGTTTTAAACATGTAGATGTAGTATGATTTTGATACTAAATCACCAATTAAGGCTTAAATCAACGAACAACACCATTCAAACGTGTAGGGTTTAATAACAACAATAATTTTGTGTAAACATGATATAAAATTCAAAATTCATGAAAGTTCATGGACATAATTCATAAAAATATGTAAAGATCATACTTTTAAACTTGAAATTAGGTTCTTGGACTCCATGGATGAAAAGGGCCCATGAATGAACATCTAACATACCTTAGAGCTTTAATCTTGAAATAGAATAGACTTTTTTTAACGTTATTGGATTGGGAATTATAATTTTTTGGTTTTCTTAAAGAAGGGCTTGAATCTTGTTCTTGGGAGATGATCTTGATAGGAAACCCTAATTTTCTTGTTCTTGAGAGTGGAGAAGATTATGAGTGATGAGAAACTGATATTGTATTATTTAATAGGGTTTATTGCATGATTTAAGTCGTGGGAGTGGGGTTTTTGGTGATAAAAATACCAAAATACCCCTAAAGAAACCAAAGAAAATTGCAGAAATCTTAGTTGACTACCAAGGTTGATGGCCAGTCACTTAGGTGACGGCTCATCACCTAAGTCATCACTTTCAGGCTGGAATATACCCTCTACTGTCCTAGGCTAACGACTAGAGCTAACGGTTCATCACTTAGTTGATGGCTCGTCATCTTAGTCGTCACCGAAGTGATGGATTATCAATATAGTCGTCACCTGGTTGACAGATAGATCCTTTGAAGTAAAATGAGCATAACTTTCTACTCCAATATCGGATTAAGGTGAAACCAGTTGAGTTAGAAAGAGGACTCAAAGATATTTCTTTTTGTATATATTATGACACCTGAATTGACATATGCTAAGAGATACACTCATTTAAAGCTGACCCTTGCTGGAGCATTTGTCAAAACTCTAGAAAAGTCCTCAACTCATCTTTAAGTTAGGAGGATATTATGACCTCGATAAACACACAAAGATATTCCCACATCATATATTTGATAATCACACATGTATATTCATAGAATAATTAGGTTTAAGTTTGTATGCATAGGACCAATGATTTAAATTCTAGCCCGAAAATGTAGGGTGTTATATTATCTCCCCCTTGGGGACATTTGTCCTCGAATGAGACTGGTTACACTGAGAGTATTGTACTAAGGTAACTGAGAGTATATACTGAACATACATGAATCTGGACATGATTGCATGACTGAGTCTGGGCATAATACTTGAACTATACCTGCACTAAAATGAGAATGGTTATAAGGCTGAGATAGAAACGAGAGAGTCAACTTATGAGTAACTATTACCTCCAGCTGGATATGATTTCATAAAAAAAAAAAGAGAGATTTAGGACTTACAAATTTGGGAGTATCTCAATATCTCTCCCTTGTGATAGTTCATTCCCCCAATGATACTGACTTGGCTGGAATACTAAGGAAAAACTGAGATGATATACGGGACACTTATGAACTAAATCATGATTGAATATTTGGAATCAAAAACTGATGCATGATGTATGAACTAAACTGTATTAACAATCCACATGGATGCGAACAAACTATCTCTTATAAGGGATATATTCATGAAACTTTGGATAGTAAGACTAGATCGGAAGATGGAAAAACCATAGAAAATTGTCTGTCTGACTGCTAATCTGAATTACTGGCTATACAGACTAACTCATACTGAAAGCTTATATTTAACTGGAGTATTTTGTCGACACTCTTTCTATGAAGTTCTTATGACTTTATATGGAAAACAAGCCTATGAAACATCAGCTATTATAGAGCTACTAGGCCTTATACACTCAACTACTAACTTTTAAGCTTAGACATACTCCTCAAATACTCTCTCAACTATACCTTCTACCTTAATACAACACTTTACCTAAGACTACTGAAAATATTCACATGGGCACTAATAACTCTACCTACTGAAGTCTAAGCTGGACTGAATTCTCCCACTATGTACAAGCCTACTCGAATCTATTAAATGAACACATAACACTGTAATACTAGTTTGAATCATGAATTCAATACACCCTGCATTTTCACAGTTTCTCATCTCATGAAAAATTCTGATTTCCCCTTCAACAACTAAATACAACCGCTTACTGGTCATTCACTAATGCATAATACATTTATCCACTTATGATATGAGACATCATAGCACAAGAAATGAGTATGCAGTCAGTATTTTGAATGTATTGGTATAATAAATAAGTTTAGGCTAACATGCATGGGTCATGTGCATGAAGTAAAGATTGACTGAATATCATGAGATAACTAAACAACTAGCATGAATGCATGAATATTGTAAAATCTGAGAATGCATGACCAAGCATAAACATGATTCTGAAAATAGTCTGTAAATTAAAGTACTGAAATTTGATAACTGTATAACTGATAGTTGTATGTTATGGTCAATGCAAACCTGAACTGAGACTATGAGAGGTATCATCTAACCGACATGCCCTGCTCTGAATTATTTGGGAATCAACTTGTAACCCCAGTTAAAAGGGTGTTAATATCATGCCACAGGTACTAACAATGGTTGTGTGGATCCACTTAGCTAATCAAAAATTAGGATGTCATGCCTAAACTGAAGGGTAACACCTAGGCGGAGTCAAGCCTAATCTAACAGGTGACTCCTGGGAGGTAGTCAAGCCTAAACTGATGGGTGACTCCTTATCTTATGCTGGTTGATAGTTCTGGAATACAGGGGCTTCTACTAATGACTCTGCCTAAATGGCAGGGAAGCCTCCATCCCTGCATTCTCTCGG
Organism: Capsicum annuum; assembly: GCF_002878395.1. Lineage (NCBI taxonomy): Eukaryota > Viridiplantae > Streptophyta > Magnoliopsida > Solanales > Solanaceae > Capsicum > Capsicum annuum. The sequence continues at coordinate 22,712 of NW_025880958.1, forward strand.
TTCTAAATCCTACTCCCAAACTGAAGGACACTAAATTCTGAACTGATCTAATTTTAACTGATTATGATGACTGACAGAACTGATAATGCTCATGGTATATTCTAAAATTATTTTGTGGGCACTAAAAACTAAGTAAAATAACTAAATTTTGGATATTCAAAACTCCAGGACTCGATAGAAATAATAACAAGATCATACTAAAACATTGAGGACATGACATATAGTCAATATTCAAAACTAATTCTCTGAGGCATTTTATCAAACACTTGCAATGCATGGCTTAAGTATGGAAATAGTTTTAAACATGTAGAACTAGCATGATTTTGATACTAAATCAACAATTAAGGCTTAAATCAGCAAACAACACCATTCAAACGTGTAGGGTTTAATAACAACAACAATTTCGTGTAAACATGATATAAAATTCAAAATTCATGAAATTTCATGGACATAATTCATAAAAATATGTAAATCTCATACTTTTAAACTTGAAATTGGTTTTTTGCACTCCATGGGTGAAAACGGCCCATGGATGAACATCTAACATACCTTAGAGCTTTAATATTGAAAGAGAACTAACTTTTCTTTAATTTTCTTGGATTGAGAATTATAATTTCTTGGTTTTCTTAAAGAAGGGGTTGAATCTTGTTCTTGGGAGATGATCTTAAGAGAAAATCGTAATTTTTTATTCTTGAGAGTGGAGAGGATTATGAGTGATGAAAAACTAATATTTTATCACTTAATAGGGTTTAATGCATGATTTAAGTCATGGGAGTACAGTTTTTGGTGAGAAAAATACCAAAATAGCCCTAAAGAAACCAAAGAAAATTGCAAAAATCTTTAGTTGATGACCAAGGTTGATGGACCATTAGTTAGGTGACGGCTCGTCACTTAAGTCATCACTTTCAGGCTGGAATTTACCTTCTACTGTCCTAGGCTAGCGACTAGAGCTGATGGGTCGTCACTTAGTTGATGGCTCGTTAGCTTAGTCATCACCTAAGTGATGGCTTATCAGCGAGTCGTCACTTGGTTGACAGATAGATACTTCGAAGTAAAATAAGCTTACCTTTCTACTCTAATATCGAATTAAGGTTAAACTAGTTGCGTTGGAAAGAGGACTCTGGCACATAGTATGACACCTGAATCAGCATATTGTAAGAGATATACTCATTTAATGTTGACCCTTACTGGAGCATTTTTCAAAACTTTATCGATAGAGAAGTCCTCAACTCGTCTTTAAGTTAGGAAGATATTATGACCTTGATAAATGCATAAAGATATTCCCATATCATATATTTGAAAATCACACATATATATTCATAGAATAATTAATTTTAAGACTGTACGCATAGGAACAATGATTTAAATTCTAGCCTAAAAATATGGGGTGTTACATGAGTGTATTTAAGATACCCCAAAACACTTTTCATTGCCATCCAATGAATTTTATTGGGATTAATCCTGTACCTACTCAACTTAATAATAGCACATGCTATGTCTAGCGGTGTACAATTCATGATATACATTAAACATCCTAACACTCTTGTACAGTCCAACTGTGAGTCACTTTAACCTTCATTCTTTTGAAGTGCAAAGCTCACATCTAATGGAGTCTTGGAAATAACGAATTCCAAATACTTTAATTTATTAAGTACCTTTTTGTTGTAATAAGACTATGACAATGCCAACCTTTATGGAGTTCTATGGATTCTTATTCCTAAGAACACATCCCCAACTCCAAGGTCTTTCATATCAAACTTTCTCTCAAGCATTCATTTCATCGCATTTATGCCAAAAATGTCTCTACTGTTGATCAACATATCATCTACAAAACAAACAATAACCTTGTGATTTGGAGTGTCTTTAATGTAAACACATTTTTCACATTCGTTTATCTTAAACCCATTTGCCAACATGGTTTGGTCAAACTTCATATGCCACTATTTAGGTGCTTATTTTAGTTCATAAAGTGACTTAACTAGTTTACACACATTTTTTCTTTATCAAGAACCACAAAACCCTCGGGTTATTCCATGTAAATTTCTTCTTCCAATTCTCTATTTTGGAATGTTGTTTTCACATCCATTTGATGAATTTCAAGACCATTTACCGTCACCAGGGCAATTAACATCCAAAATGATGTTATGTTTGTTACAGGTGAGTATTTATCAAAGTAATCAAGGTCTTCTTCCTGTTTGAAGCCTTTTACTACAAGTATTGCCTTGTATTTGTCAATAGTACCATCCGTTTTAATTTTTCTTTTGAAGACCCACTTAGAACTTAAGGATTCATTTCTTGAGAAAGATTAACCAACTCCCAAGTATGGTTTCTTAAGATTGAATCAATATCACTATTGAATGCCTCTTTCTAAAAGGATGAGTCTGAAGATGACCTCACTTTTGTAAATATTTAAGGCTCGTTTTCAATGAGAAATGTTACAAAATTTGATCCAAACAAAGTTGACGTTCTTTGATGTGTACTACTTCTTAGATTCTCATTATTATGTTTATCCTCACTTGGTTTATATTGAGGTCGTTTAGAGCCTCAACTAGACTATTCATATCTAGTTTTAAATGAATATGTGTGTTCAAAGAACTCAACATTATCTAATTTAATTATCGTATTTTTATTGATATCCGGATGTTCGGATTTATGATCCAAAAATCAAAATTATTTACTACTTTTATCACATCCTATGAACACACAGTCCACTTTCTTAGGTCCTATCTTTACCCTTTTAGGCATAGGAACTTGAACTTTCGCTAGACACCCCCACACTTTGAAATATTTTAAGTTGGGTTTCTTTCCTTTTTATTTTTGATATAGAATTGATGTGTCTAACTATAGGTCTCTCCATTGAGTATTTGGTTAGCTGTAAGGATAGCTTCCCCCCATAAGTTTTGCGGTAAACCTAAACTTATTAGTAAGGCATTCATCATTTCCTTTAAGGTTAAGTTTTTCTTTCCGCAATTCCATAAGATTGAGGTGAATACGGGGCCATAGTTTGATGGACAATTTCGTTCTCTGCACACATTTCTGTAAAGGGAGATTCATTTTCTCCGTCCCTATTACTTTTTATCGTATTGATTTTTTTCTCTAACTGATTTTCAACTTCTGTTTTATATTGTTTGAATGCATTTATTGCTTTGTCCTTACTGTTTAGCATATAGACATAATAGTACCTAGTTCAATTGTCATTAAAAGTTATAAATACTTTTTCCCACCACGAGATTGTGTTGACTTCACATCACAAATGTTAGCGTGTATTAAGTCTAAGGGTTTGGAATTCCTTTAAACAGACTTATACGGATTCTTAGCATACTTTGATTCTAAACGTGTTTGAAATTTTGATTTATTACACAAAATGTTTGGCAAAACTTCTAAAGTAATCAGTTTTTCCAAAGTTTTGTGATTGACATGTCCTAATCGTTTATGCCACAATTCATTAGACTCAAACAAGTAAGAAGAAATAAAACTTTTATTGATTACAACAATCAATTACATTCATCTTAAATATGCACTCAGTGTAGTAGCCTTTTCCTACGTACACTTCCCTTTAGCTAATTATAATTTTACCAGAAAAATGCACATTTGAATACATTTTTGTCAAGAAGTGATATGAAAATCAAGTTCTTTCTTAACTCCGGTACATAAAGGACATTGTTACGAGTCAACACTTTGCCTGACCTCATTTTCATGCAGACTTTTCCTATTCCTTCAACTTTTGCAGTTGCAGAGTTTGTCATATAGATCTTCTCTTCTCCTTAAGTCAGAGCGAACGCAACAAACAACTCTTTATTTGCACAAACCTGGTAGGTGGCACCAGAATCCATCCACCACTCTCAAGGATTTCCCACCAGGTTACATTCAGAAAGCATAGTACATAGATAATCCATTTTGTTATTGGATTCTGTCGTATTTACTTGATCCTTCTTTTTTTCTTTCTTTTGAGCATGATAATCTGTAGACTTGTGGTCAATCTAGCAATAATTAAAGAATTTCCCTTTGAATTTATTCCTAGGTTAATTGGATTGTTGTCTAGCTTTGTTCCACTTCTTTGAGTTGTTGGGATCGTCTTCTACAATATTAGCTCCATTCATTGTAGAATTTCCTTTAGACCTCCTCTTTATAGCTTCATTGTCTTCCTTAATGTACAACCTCACAATGAGGTTTTCGACTGTTATCTCCTTTCATTTGTGTTTCAAGTAATTCTTGAATTCCTTCCATAAAGGTGGAACCTTCTCTATTATTACAACAACTTGAAATGCCTCGTTCACAACCAAACCTACAATAAGTTTCATATGAACATTAAGAAAATTTTTAACATGTTCAAATAAGGTATTCACTAAATTCATACATTCATCAAGGAGATCGTGGATGATGACTTGCAATTTCTGTACTTGAGAAACGACAGTCTTGCGGTCAATCATTTTGTACTCAAGGAATCCTGCAACAAAGAACTTTTTAGTTCTCGCATCCTCAATCTTATATTTCTTTTCCAAGGAATTCCACAATTCTTTAGATGTCTTCATTCAATGTAAACATTGTATAAGTAATCTTGGAGGCCACTTAGAATATAATTCCTACATAGGAAATCAGAATATTCCATGACTCTGTTACAACGAACCCTCCGTGTCCGAAATTTCTTCGGGCCTTCTGGAGCATCTTCTAATATAAACCTTGTAGACATAAAGTTATCAGATAGAAGAACATCTTCTGTTGCCACCACTTAAAATCAATTTCAAAATATTTTACAGGCTTTTCCGCTAGTGCCATAGTGGGTAGCGCAGTTGTGGGCCTGAGTTGCTGCAACACTTGTCACACCATCAACATGAATGTCAGTAGTCATTTTTTGTCACAGAAAGACAGTCAATTTTAGTATATCACAATACTAATTAAAGGTTTATAGCAACTTTAACCACTACTTGTTTCTAGTTTAACGATGAAGTTTTTATGACTTTCAATCGTTAATCTAATGAGCTTTAACTTGTGATGAAGCTTTTATTTCTTCAAAACACTTGTTAAGTTCAAATAGAGTATAAATCATAAAGCTTTAATCTCTAGAAACCAAACACTATAGATTATGGAATTTTAATTCCTTAAGATTGTTGTTTCGGGTACACAATCTATATATTTGCAAAACCCACTTCAACACAAGTACAAGATTATATCAAGAACACTAATGAAGTTTTTCAACACAAGTTCAATATAAACAATCAAAGAAGTGTGTTATTTTTTAAAGAAATCAATATAAACAATCAAAGAAGTGTGTTATTTTTTAAAGAAATAAGATGAAACTGAATAAAAGCCAAGTCCTTCGAATTAATGGAGTATCCTTAAGGAATTAATTCCCCTCAGGTCCCCGAGGTTGTGAAATTTTTCCTCCCAGAATAAAATAGTTCACAATTCAACAGTGGCGGTACCTCAAACTATCTAATTCGTCGAACACACTCAATAGCATCTTGATCACAATGATTTTTTGGAAGTAGGAGAGTATTTACAATTTTGAAATTTTTTTTGTTACTACCTATGGAAAAAATGTAGGCATTTATAGTCATCAAGTGCCTCATACAAAAGGAAGCAATGGTTCATCAGAAAGGTGTATCCCTTTGGAACGGTTATGTCTGTCTATTCAAAATATTGTGTCTTTTCTAAAAAGTCACATCCGATCGAACAGTCACCCTGTGTGTCATTTTCTCAAAGGATTGCATGCCTTCCGAGGTAGCACTTCAGCATTTCTGCAGTCATTTCTGCACTGCATATATGAAGGAAATCCTTGGATTTTTTGGATCACTTGTTTTTCCAAGTTTTAAATAAATTTTATCTAAAAAATTAATCTCATCGATCGATCATTTGAAATATCCAAATCCAAATCCAATGTCAAAGCCGAACGAGAAATGACGACGACAATGCAAGGCATATCTTTGTTCTTGCCTCACGATCTATGTGGAGTTGTGTTTCTTAATAAGAACACGTGAAAGTTTCTTTCTCCCGCTTATGTGGGAGAATTAGTAAACTTTCCTCATTATGAGTACACTTTTCTTTTTAGGTGTAATTTCACTTTCCCTTCACTAATTTCCTCCATTTTCCATTCACACGTTCAACTTAAACCTAATAATTCCCACATGAATGTGGAATGACTATTCCTTCTAAAAATTTACGAACAAGTATGTGATCAAAAAGCAAAGATTGATTGTATCTGGATAAGTGGATTTCTCTTTGAACTTTTCATAGTGAACATGCATCGGATGAACTTGGTCAATAGGTATATTTGATATCTTTAAACCGTCGAGCTTTAATGTACACCTAAAAAACACATGTCATACAACCAGCCTTTTAACATTTATGGTTCTCATGATTTTATTTGTTTCATCCATAAACACGTACTGGTTTTATGAGAGCTTAGAGAATAGGACTTTACTAACATTCTCCTTTAAGTGACTTCCACTTCACCCTCACATAGGTTATTTCTAAATGTTCAATCCTATAGATTAAACTATTTGGTCAAATCTGTTAAATTTAGATAATCATTAAAAGACTTCACACCATAAGTCTTATCCTTATCTACTAAACATTGTCTACATCATGAGAATAGGTTGGGTATATTGACAATGTTGAACCTATCAGACACAACTTTATTTGATCTCCTTGAACCTAGCTCTTGGGATCTCCAGTCTATTAGGTAAAATTACCGCTATGCTGACTTGTCCTAGGCCGTAAATCCACTCCCTTGAATGTTCTCTCAACTCACTCTCTAGATAGGCATTTTGTAAGTGGATCCGACACATTAACCTTTGACTTCACATAGTCAACAGTGATAATTTCACTAGAGAGAAGTTCTCTAACAATATTATATCTCCGTCTTATGTGACGAGATTTACCGTTGTACATCATGCTCTCTTCCCTACCTATTACCGCTTGACTATCACAGTGTATACATACTGGTGCCAATGGCTTGGGATAATAAAGAATATCTTCCAAGAAATTTTGGATCCATTTTGCTTCTTCACCGACTTTATCTAATGCGATAAACACAGAGACTGCTCCTCCACTTATAGTAAATACATACCCACTCATGGATTTTACTTCATTCGATCCGGTGATTCAATTTGTATCACTATATCCTTCAAGTACCGTTGGATATTTATTATAATGCAAAGCATGGTCTTGAGTTCATTTAAGATGCCCCAAAACTCTTTTCATTTTCATCCAATGAGTTTAATTAGATTACTCGTATATCGACTCAACTTATTTATAGCACATGCTATGTCTGGCAGTGTACAATTCATGATATACACTAAACATCCCAACATTCTTGCGTAGTCCAACTGTGAGTCACTTTAACCTAACATTATTTGGAACTGCAAAGCTCGCATCCATTGAGTCTTGGCAATACGAAATTCTAAATACTTGAATTTGTCAAGTACCTTTTCAATGTAATGAGACTATCACAATGCCAACCCTTATGGAGTTCTATGGATTCTTATTCCTAAGATCATGTCCACAACTCCAAAGTCTTTCATATCAAACTTGCTCTCAAACATTCGTTTCATAGCATTTATGTCAGAATTGTCTTTACTGATGGTCAACATATCATCCACGTACAAACACATTTCTCACATCCGTATATCTTAAACCCATTTACCAACATGATTTGATCAAACTTCGCATGCCACTATTTAGGTGCTTGTTATAGTCCAAAAAGTGACTTAACTAGTTTGCACCCCTTCTTTTCTTTTCTAGGAGCAACAAAAACCTCGGGTTGTTCCATGTAAATTTCTTCCTCCAATTCTACATTTAGGAATACTGTTTTCACATCCATTTGATGGATTTCATGACCATATGCCACCGTCAAGGCAATTAACATCCAAATTAATGTTATGTTTGTTACAGGTGAGTATGTATCAAAGTAGTCAAGGTCTTCTTTCTGTTTGAAGCCTTTTACTACAAGTCTTGCCTTGTATTTGTCAATAGTACCATTCGCTTTTATTTTTCTTTTGAAGATCCATTTAGAACCCAAAGTTTTATTTCCTGGAGGAAGATCAACCAACTCCCATGTATGGTTGTTCAAGATTGAATCAATCTTACTATTGACAGTCTCTTTCCAAAAGGATGAGTCTGAAGATAACATCGCTTCTTTAAATATTTGAGGCTCATTTTCTAAGAGAAATATTACAAAATCCGATCCAAACGAAGTTGACGTTCTTTGACGTGTATTACGTCTTGGATTGTCATTATTATGTTCATCCTCACTTGGTTCATCTCGAGGTCATTTAGACCCTCCACTAGACTGTTCATATCTAGTTTTATATGGATAAATATGTTCAAATAACTCAACATTATCTGATTCAATCACCGTATTTTTATTAATATTTGGATGTTCAGATTTATGAACCAAAAACCGATATTCTTTACTACTCTTAGCATATTCTATGAACACACAGTCCACTGTCTTTGGTCCTATCTTTACCTTTTTAGGCATAGGAACTTGAACTTTCGCTAGAAACCCCCACACTTTGAAATATTTCAAGTTGGGTTTCTTTCCTTTTTATTTTTGATATAGAATTGATGTGTCTAACTATGGGTCACTCTATTGAGTATTTGGTTAGCTGTAAGGATAGCTTCCGCCCATAAGTTTTGCGGTAAACCTGAACTTATTAGTAAGGCATTCATTATTTCCTTTAAGGTTTGGTTTTTCCTTTCTACAATTTCATTAGATTAAGGTGAATACGGGGCCGTAGTTTGATGGACAATTTCATTCTCTACACATATTTCCACAAAAGGAGATTCATATTCTCCGTCCCTATCACTTCTTATTGTTTTGATCTTTTTCTCTAACTGATTTTCAGCTTCTGTTTTATATTGCTTAGACACATCTATTGCCTTATCCTTATTGTTTAGCAAATAGACATAACAGTGCCTAGTGAATCGTCATAAAATTTATAAAATACTTTTTCCCACCCCAAGATGGTGTTGACTTCATATCACAAATATCGGTGTGTATTAAGTCTAAGGAATTGAAATTCTTTTCAACGGACACATACGAATGCTTGTCATACTTTGATTCCACTCACGTTTGGCATTTTGATTTATTGCACTCAAAGGTTGGCAAAACTTCTAAGTTAATTAGTTTTTATAAAGTTTTGTAATTGACATGTCCTAATCATTCATGTCACAATTCATTAGAATCAAGCAAGTAAGAAGAAACAAAAATTTTATTGATTTCCATTGTCATTACATTCATCTTAAATAGGCTCTCAGTGAGATAGCCTTTTCCTACATACGCTTCCCCTTTACAAATTACAATTTTGTAAGAAAAAAATACATATTTGAATCTATTTTTGTCAAAAAGTGATACGAAAATCAAGTTCTTTCTTAACTCAGGTACATAAAGGACATTGTTGAGGGTCAACACATTGCCTGACCTCAGTTTTATGCAGACTTTTCCTGTCCCTTCAACTTTTGCAGTTGCAGAGTTTGCCACATAGATCTTCTCTTTACCTTGAGCCAAAGCAAACACAACAAACAACTCTTTATTTGCACAAATATTTTGGGTGGCAACAGAATCCATCCACCATTCTCAAGGATTTACCACCATGTTACATTCAGAAAGCATGGCACATAGATCGTCCATTTCATTCTTAGATTCAGTCATATTTGCTTGATCCTTCTTTTTGGCTTTCTTTGGGGCACAACAATCTGTAGACTTTTGGTCAATCTTGCCACAATTAAAGCATTTCCCTTTGAATTTCTTCTTAGGTTGATTGCTTTGTTGTCCAGCTTTGTTCTACATCTTTGAGTTATTGGGGTCTTCTTCTACAATATTAGCTCTATTCATTGCAAAATTTCCTTTAGACCTCCTTTCTGCAGGTTTGTTGTCTTTCTCATTGCGTAACCTCACAATAAGGTCTTCGATTGTCATCTCCTTTTATTTGTGTTTCAAGTAATTCTTGAAGTCCTTCCACAAATGTGGCAACGTCTCTATTATTGTAGCAACTTGAAATGTCTCGTTCACAACCAAACCTATAACAAAGTTCATGTAAACGTTAAAAATATTTTTAAAATGTTCAAATAAGGTATTCACTAAATTCATACCTTCAGCAAGGAGATCGTGGATGATGACTTGCAATTCCTGTACTTGAGAAATGACAGTCTTGCTGTCAATTACTTTGTACTTAAGGAATCGTGCAACAAAGAACTTCTTAGTTCCCGCATCCTCTATCTTGTATTTTTTTCAAGCGTATTCCAAAATTTTGTAGATGTCTTTATTCCATTGTAAATGATGTATAAGTCATCTTGGAGGCTACTTAGGATATAATTCCTACATAGAAAATCAGAATGTTTCCATGCTTTTGTTACAACGAACCGCTCCATGTCTGAAGTTTCTTCGGGCACTTTTGGAGCATCTTCTGATATAAACTTTTGCAGACATAAGGTTGTCAGATAGAAGAACGTCTTCTATTGCCATCACTTAAAATCAATTCCAGAATTTTTTTTGGGATTTTCCGCTAGTGACATAGCGGGTGGAGCAGTTGTGAGACTGGTTATGGCAGCATTAGTTGCTGCCACACTTGTCACACCATCAATATGACCGTCTGTAGTCAGTTTTCCTGTCACGAAAAGACAGTCAACTTTAGTATATCACAATACTAATTAAAAGTTTATAACAACTTTAACCACTACTTTTTTCTAGTTTAACGATGAAGTTTTTATGACTTTCAAAGGTTAACCGAATGAGCTTTAACTTATGATGAAATTTTTAGGGGAAAGGATAGAAACGACACTTCAAATTAAACTATTTCCACGAAAATGACCATGAAATTTAAATTCTACTTTCTAGCCATTTCAATTTGTTGGCTTGTTTCTATACCATTTTTACACACTTTCTATACAGTTTCTATACATATCCTATACATATAAATATTCTATATGAAAATTATACAGTTTTGATACACAATTTGTAGAATAATTGTACATTTTTTTTTACATATTTTATAAAATAATTATATAATTTTTATACACTTTCTATATATTTTTTATATATATTTTATACATATACATATTTGATAGTACTAACAATTTCTATACATATATCTTATATAGATACATATTCTATATAACAATTATATCATTTTTATATAATTATATTTAATTATTATTTCTAAACTGAAATATTTTTTAAAGAGCCGAATGACCCAAGTTGAAACTATATCAGTATTGCAGATGAACTGTATCTGAACTACATGGCCCAAATGACCCAAATTAGGAATGGCTATAAAGTGAAAATAGTATACCCGACTGGTTACTTTTTGAAAAAATATCAAACTTGGGATATTTATTTTAAAAAGTGCTATAGAGTGTCCTTTTTCCAAGTTTTTATTTCTTCAAACCACTTGTTAAGTTCAAACAGATTAGAAAGCATAAAGCTTTAATCTCCAGAAACCAAACACTACAGATTGTGAAATTTTAATTCCTTAAGATTGTTGTTTCGAGTACATAATCTGTATGTTTGCAAAACCCACTCCAACACAAGTTCAAGGATATATCATGAACACTTATGAAGTTTTTCAACACCTTCAACACAAGTTCAATATGAACTATCAAAGAAGTGTGTTATTTTTTAAAGAAACAAGATGAGACAGAATATAAGAACCAAGTTCTCCGAATTTACAAAGTGTCCTTAAGGAATTAATTTCCCTCAAGTACCCGAGGTTGTGGAATTTTTCCTTCCAAGATAAAATGGTTCACAATTCGACAGTAGCGGTACCTCAAACTATCGAATTCGTCGAACACACCCAATAACAGCTTGATCACAATGAGTTTTTAGAAGTAGAAGAGTGCTTACTATTCTGAATTTTTTTTTCGTTACTACCCGTGGAAAAAATGTAGGTATTTATAGTCATCAAGTGCCTCTTACAAAAGGAAGCAATGGTTCATCGGAAAGGAGTATCCCTTTGGAAGGGTCAAGTCTGTCCATTCGAAACATTGTGCTTTTCTGAACAATCGAATCAGACCGAACAATCACCCAGCATGTCGTTTCCTCGAAGGGTTGCGTCCCTTTTGAGGCAACATTTCAGCGTTTTTGCAGCCATTTTTGCACTGCATGCATGGAGGAAATCCTTGAATTTTTCGGATCACTTGTTTTTCCAATTTCAAATAAATTTTGTCTTAAAAATTAATCTCATCAATCATTTTCCAGACGAAGTCAAAGTCGAGCGAGCGACAACGGCGTGAGGCACCTCTTGGTTCTTGCCTCACTATTCATGTGAAGTTGTGTATCTTAATAAGAACACATGAAAGTTTCTTTCTCCCACAAATGTGGAAAAATTAGTAGACTTTTCTCATTGTGAGCACACTTTCCTTTTCAGATGTGATTTCACTTTTCCTCTACTAATTCCCTCCATTCAACTTGAACCTAACAGGGACTATGCTCCCAGGACAACCCTGCTTCTCTAACCATCAAGAGGAATGGTAACAGTAAAAGAACTCTTCAAAAGCACGTTGGGCATATGTAAGTTAAATCTTCTGTTATTTTGAAAGGATGAGTTGTTAAGGTAGCATTTTAGAGTTTATTTTTGAATTTTGTTTTACTAATTTCTCCCAACTCCACTGACACATATACTTAGGAATGTCATTCTTATCGCATAAAATTTTTCAATAAGCAACATGGTGTTGGATTGGAGCAAGAGCTTTCACTATATCAATTTATCTTGAAGTCAAATATTATGTACTTCATTTGTTAACTATATGAATTTTTTTGTCATATACAACTTAATTTTTAGTATTTTAAGTATAATTTTTCAACATCTAAATGTATAATTTAAAATATTGAATTAATCTATTCTTTCTGCAATAAATCCCCCACTATGTAATAGCCTGCAAACCACACAAGGGATGTAAGCCAAACTAGGCATGCTCTATGCAATAGGTAGCAACATTGAGGGGGGGATCGATCCCGGGTCATCTTTGTGGATAACCATCCTCCGAACCAACTGAGCCATCTCGAAGCACACATAAGTTGTTCTTATACTCTATTTTCTACACTTTTTTTTATAAATATAAAATCACATGAAACTCACGTACACTAAACTATCTATAATATATTAAAAGTGTGAAGGGCCTTAAAAATGATTTTTGCAAACTGATTTTCTCAGGAATATGAATTCATAATAGCAGATACGTCTCAGGAAAAAAAAATATGTTTGGCAAAGCTTATACTTGAAAGTATGCCTCTAAAAGACTAAATGGCCATGGATCATATTTGGTTTTTTTGGAAATGCAATTTTGGGACTCGGTCTATACTGATTTTAGAGCGACCGCAGCTCAAATCTGGTAAGCAACACTCGTTTATTCTGTACAGAACTCTTAATTAAGATGAGGTGAAAGCTCACAAGTTTTATCATGCAGTAAATTCTCGTTCAACTAAATCTGAGACTCTTATCGAAGATGGCTAGAAGTACTAGTGAAAAGGATCATAAAAATTTTAGTTCACATAAACTCAAAAAACAGTCATTGGCTTAGACATCCTCTAGGATTCATTCACCATACAAGAACTCGAGGTAAGTTCTCGTATAATAGTACAATAATATCTAGTTGGAAGAAGATGGTTTGAAGTTCTACATTCTAGAGTATGATTTAATCATTAGTGTTAAGGGTTGCAACATTTGTTTAACTTACATAGGCAGGGATAAATAAGTTACAAGATCAACTTTCCTCAACTATGTTGTACTACAAAAAGTTCATCAAAGAGTGGAGGAGTAGAAAAGAAGCCAACAATCAGATCATGCAAAAGTTCATAGAATCAAGGGTCACGCAAAGTGCTATACACAAGCCACACGAAATCCTCAACTAATAAAAGAATCTTCAACAAACTGAGGCAGTATGCAGAAAGTTTCGCCAACATTAAAACATTAGCTAACTAACTAAAACATTAAAATCCTACAAATCACACTTAAATCACTTCAATTAAAGTTAGTAGGTACGGCTTAACACTGATTTGCTGAGAAGCAAAAGAGTAATTTTCCTTCAGTTGTCAATGTAACAATGACATGACTTCAGAATCTTCATGGGGAAATAGCATGGCTTCTAATTCTGCTTGAGTGTCTTACAGGGGTGATGATTTCTTCTTCTCCACTTGCCTAAAATTTCACAAGGAAAAAGTAGAAAATATCGAAGTAATAGAATAGATTTGGCTTTTCAAAAAGGAATGTTTCAATTCCAAAGAAGATAGAATATACCAAATTAAATACACTCACATGCTTGGCAGGAATCCTCTCATATGTAGTGAAACTTTCATATGAAAGTGAACCCATTGAGAACTCAGATGTAGCCAAGGATTCTCTCCCGTTAATCTTTCTAGGTTTCTTCTTCATGCTCTGAGCCTCATCATTCCCTGCTTTGGGATATTTCTTGCTATACGATGAACTTATTTGAAAGTTGCTCATCTCTAATGGACAAGACTCTCCTGCGATATCGACCTCTGCTGGCCAATTTTGAGAAGAATGCTTCTCTTTGACAACATAGTGTGTGGCAAATTTCTTACTTGAGACTGCTACTGGATGCAAAGTCTTATCACTTCTTCTCTTCACATAGAGAACTATAGCAGCAAGGAGACTCAGTACAAGTGAGGAAATTCCCAGGATCTGATATGCTCCATTATCTTCACCATGTCTTATCTTCTTATTTATTTATATTCACAAATTAGTAAATGTATCGAAATATTAGGGGTACTCAACCTCAATGAATTGTAGGAGAATTTAGCATACAATTGCTGCTCCATAAGGGTCTGCCACACTAAAAGGAGGTGATCGACATGATCCGCCTCACTCTTCGAATATATCAAAATATTATCAATGAGCACAATGACAAACAAATTTAGAAACTGACGGAAAATCTGATTCATAAGATCCATGAATGTGGTCGGGGCATTAGTAAAACCAAAGGACATCACCAATAACTCAAAATGACCAAACCGGGTCCAAAAAGCGATTTTAGGGATATCCACCTCCCTAATCTTTAGAAAAGAACTTACTACCCTGAAGCTGATCGTTTATAATCTATAATTTATAATATATTAGAAGTGTGAAGTGTCCTAGAAATGTTGTTTGTACTTTTTGTCTTTTATTAAAAGTTTTTGCTTTAGATAAAGTCGTTTTTTCACTATTTTTTCCTAATATTTTCGAATTAAAAATTAATTAAATATATTTATGATAAAACTTTTCCTTATTAGAATCATCAGAATTTCACTATTTTTTTTTTCTAATTTAAGAGTTGAAAATTTATTCATAATTGTTTAATGTTAATGGGGTTTGAACATTTTCTTTTTATTGATTTTGATTAAAGTAGTCTTCAAAAATGAGAAGTCGATGAACTCTCTACCAGAAACTTCACCAACAATCTCGGTTTCATTGAGGTACTTTTTTTCCTCGTTATTCATTAATATTTCTTAAAAAAGAATTTGGATGGAATTCTATGTATTGTTATGTGGAGTGGTATGATAATGTGAATTTTCTAATTATTTATGCCTCAGTAGTTTATTTTTACATGAGTTTATGTTCATTGAAAGATGGCAAGGTAAATTTATCACACTTTTTTTAAGCATAAAAATTCATAAATTATTTAATGTCTGTGGGGTTTTAATGTTTTTTTCTTTTTTGATTTAAATTTAAGTAATCTTCAAAATGAAAAGATGGTGAACTCCAAACAAACAATCTCTATGTCATTGAGGTAACAATTTCGGTGTCATTGAGATACTTTCTTATAGA
Organism: Capsicum annuum; assembly: GCF_002878395.1. Taxonomy (NCBI): domain Eukaryota; kingdom Viridiplantae; phylum Streptophyta; class Magnoliopsida; order Solanales; family Solanaceae; genus Capsicum; species Capsicum annuum. The sequence goes on from NW_025880958.1 coordinate 38,476, forward strand.
TGAATTGATATGCTAGGTAATTTTGGGTTACTAGTTTAGGCTACGCGTTTCGCGTGTATCTCGTACAATGAGTTCATTTTTATAAAATCACTTCAATATTATAAAAGAAAATATATCTTGATTAATAAATAAACATGTCTATTATACTATAAATATATAGTCATTGGTTTAAAATTCTACTTTCACTTCTTTTAATTTTATTTTTGGATAAAATTATTTGATATCATTCGAATTCAATTCAGTTAGTACTTTCAAAAAGCTAGATTTTTAATTTAACTAAATCTCCTAATATCTCACGTGAATAAAAGGAAAATAAGAAGAAATTCGTATACAATTAGAGTGGCTAACCAATTTCTTATGACAAAATATAACATCAAAGAATTTGGTCAAAATTATAAATAAGTCAAATTCAAATTATAAACTTGATTTTATAATCAGTCATTATAAAAAAAATCACAAAAAAATCTCAATTAGCAATTACCTGTTCAGAATACATGATAATTAGTTAGAAGTCTAATAAAAATACATGATAATTTATTTTTATAACATAAAAAACATATTAATTAAAATTTTAGAAAACTCACCTCAAATCACAAGAAAATTTGTCTCTTCAATCATAAATATTGTTAATATTTCACTAAAACTTCTCAATTAACAATTGTCTATCACGATTACATAGTGATTTATTATTATAAACTTCAAGAACATACTAATTAAAAATTTAGAAAACTTACCTCAAATTATAAGAAAATTTATTTATTTAATCATAGATATTATCAAGATTGTAAACATCAAAAACAAATATTTTAGAAAACATACCTTAAATCACAATCAAATTCATGAACAACCATAATAAAGAAAAAAATTATTTGAGAAAAAATTATTTGAGAATTACATTGTGGACGTATTATTGTAGAAAGGAAGAATTCTCAATTTATAAGAAATTTTAGGTTTAGTTTACTTTCCTTCTTTGTCAATTCAGTTTGTAATTATTTAATTTAATAAATTAGCCTTTGTGATCTTTTTTGTTTCTATGTTTTGTTTTGTTTTTCTTTTTTCTTTTTTTTTTCCTTTTTTCCTCCACACATTTTCTTTGTTCCTTTTCAATTCAATTTAGTTTTCTTTCCATTTATGTATTTTTCTTTTTTTTGTTCTCTTTTTTGCTTTGGGCATTTTTTTCTTGTTCTTTTCCATTCAAAGCAGCATTATTTTTCATTTATTTAATTTATTAATAAATTATATATAAGGTAAGATTTGAATTGATTTAGAACTTTCTTTCCTAACTCTAATAAGGATTTTAATTAATTTCGAAGTTATAATATTAATAATAATTTCGAAGTTATAATATTAATAATAACTAAATAATAATTTGTGGAAAATAGTGAAAAGACGGTTCTGTCTAAAGAGGAGACTTTTAATGAAGAGCAAGAAGTTCAAATCACGGGTCTTCACAATTTTAATATATTATAGATATAGATATAGATTATAGATATAGATATAGATATAGATATAAATATAGATATAGATATAGATTATAGATAGATGGATTATAGATATAGATACAATCCACAACCATCCGACGAACTCATTTTTAAGCGGAAATTGATATACAATTCTGTGAGTAATTGTCTAAGAGTCTAATCCATGTGTCTTTTCTATTTTTGTGGTTTGTGGAGTTAATAGTTAGAAAATTTTGGTTATTAGATTTTACTTTTTATTTTGTGTCCCTCCAAATCTACATTTGCAGCTAAAATGACCATTCCTTTTTCAATTTTACTATGTGAATTAGTTTATCAAAACGTTTGGTCGTAGAATAGCAATATAGCTCATAGGTTACTGTTTTATATATATTTTTTAAATTAGCGGATCTATCACCTTTACGTAGAATAAATTATGAGTAATTGTACTTATAGTTTTGAAATATTCATAAACTTAAATATGCCAAAATATCATCTCATGCCATAGAACCTTTCGATATTGATAATTTACTGTGTAATGAGTCCTTCGATTTGGGGTCGAAGGGGTTTGCAATGTATTCCAATTTCCACGTAACATATTTGTATCTAAAAATAATTAAATATCTATTATTATAAGATATTGTATGAGTAATTCAACTAAACACATATTTAAGCGCTCAAATATATTTAATTCAATCATTGTATCAATATCTATAAATTAATACAATGTACACGTGTAAAGTACGTACACTGAATTAGTAAAGCATAAATACCTAGCTAGACAATCTGGTTAAATAAAGATAGCATTTTTTTGAATACACTATCTTTTGATTTTGATACGTCGGATAAGGTGAGGTATGTATGTTGGGTTCAAAGTATATGAAAAGTGTGAATGAAAATTGGAGAAAACCAAGTGGAAGAAAAAATAGAGAAGAAAACACTAAAATGGAAAGTGCACTCTAAAATGAAAAATATACTATTTCTCCCACATTAGTGGGGGAATGTGACTTAAGTGTTTATATTAAGAAACACTTATTTCACTTGGTAAGAGAGACAAGAAATAAGAGATGCATTGCACCGTCGTCGTTGCTCGCTCGGCTTCGGCTTAGAAATTTATTTTGAAGGAAAAAATATGTTTTTTGTGTTTTGATCCTCCTGTTATATGCATGCATGCAGTGTTTCGAACTGATGCTTCAGAAGGATGCAATCCTTCAACGAAATGACACACTGATTCATGAAATGGTCTGCCTGTTCAGAAAAGATGCAAACTTTTGACGAACAGACATGATCTTTCAGGAAAGGTCTCACCTTTAAGTGAACCGTTGCCACTTTTCAGAAGAGGCATATGAAGGCTATATAAACCTGCTTTCATCCACAGGTTTAGACATGAATTTTCTGAAATACAAACTCTCTTCTTGTCTTCAAAATATTTTGTCTGATCAATCAAACTGTTGAGTGAGTTCGTTGAATCCAACAATTTGAGGTACCGCTATTGTTCGGATTGAAGGCCATTTTATCTTGGGAGGAAGATTCCATAACCTCGGGTACAATGAGGGGAATTATTCCTTAAGGACACTTCGTGAAGTCGGGGGACTTGGCCTTACAAATTCTATTTCATCTATTTTCTGAAAATAAACACACTTCTTAGATAGATTATTCATATTCTAGTGTTGAAGGTGTTAAGTAACTTCAAAAGTGTTCTTGTCTTAGACTTGAACTAAAGTTAAAGTTTGTGTTGCATGTATACAGATTCATGTACCCGAAACGTTGCAAGAATAACAATCTCATGATTAAATTTGATACCAAATTTATACTATATTTGCTTGATGGTATAAATTTATCCTATGACTAATTTATTCTATCAATCAAATATGTTCTTTTAATATTAACCCTTTCTTTAAATGACTATGTAAAGTGTATATACTCAAATTTATATTTTCAAAGCATAATTAGTAGAGCTACTTTTGTAAAATAACCGACTAATAACTATTTCTTAAAGGGAAGTATCAAGTAAACAAGTTTCAACAAAAATGAAACGAAGAGATTAATTAAGAAGCTTATATGGCTACATAAGAACCTTATGGTATTGATAATCTTTTGAGTGATATTTTTTTCCTCTTATGATGGGAGTTTGGCGAATCTAAAGAGCATATCATATGTAGCAAGTTTAACTGATACAAAGGATTCAAAGAACCTAATCTTTTGTTTAAAATAATTTAAACACATGGAACCTACATTAATGATTAACCCAATTTTGAAACTTAAAGCTTGCTTCTCTATTTTAGAAGCTAGAATGCATCAGACTTCTCAATGATAGCATACTATGACACCTTGATTTGTATTTAAATTTAGGGGTTAAGGACTATTTGGAGTCATTTGCCTAAAGATAGGTCTTTTTTTGGCCTTTTCTTTTTGCTAGTGGCTGCACCATGTCCTTTTCCGTAATAATATGCCAATAAATTTAAAGTTAGTAATTGAAAAAACGATGCAAGGATTCACTATTTACTGTATTATCAGATGTTTTAATTGAAATGACATTAGTTAAGGGAAATTTTCATGTTTAAAAACAAGTCACGTCAAATATATTTACACCGAAGATATTCTGGTATATGCATGAGCCTTCAGTGGATATCTTAAATTTTCAATAATAGGTTTTTGAAAATATTAGGACTCCTATTTAGGTTTGGAATCCTAACACGTATTGTTATTTAAGTTTGAATATAATTTATCAAAATTGGGTAGCGTCTTACCAAATATTTGAAGTCTCCAATTTTTGGGTCACTTAATTATTAAAACTAGTTTAGGTGTATGCGCCTTGCGCGTGTACCGCACTTTAATGATTTCAAATATTACATTAAATAGGATATTTGTTTAAATAATAAAGATGAATATAATAATTAAATTTAATATCTTTTGAGTATGTAAAGATGGAGAATTTATTTATTAAACCTAATCTTTATCAAAAATATTTTTAAAAGTCGATCGACATTCATCTACATCTGTAAATTGCGAAAAAACAATATAATGATAGAGATATCAAAATAATACAATTAAATCTAATCTTTACACATGAAAAATTTCTCAAAGTCATCTAACACTCATCTACCACCTGTAAACAAATAATAGAGCAGATAAAGTTATTTGTAAAATGATAGTTGTTGGTTTTACTGGCCAACTTCGTGGTTGGTGGGATAATTTTCTGACTAATGATCAAAGAGAGTCAATTTTTAATTCCATAGCTACGACACCAGGGCGTGATAACCTAGGAAGAGCCCTAGTTGCAAATAGGGAAGATGTTGTTTATACACTTATGCTTACAATTTTAGAACATTTTGAAGGCAGATTTATCAATCAGTATGAAAATATCCAAACTCTCTTAAATGGGCTTAGATGCAAGATCCTAGGAGAATTTAGGTGGTATAAAGACACCTTTTTAAGTCGGGTCATGGAATTACCCGAAAATTGGTATGAGAGCTGGAAGACTAAGTTTATAGATGGGCTTCCTCCGTTTTTTGCTGAAAGAGTACGAAAAACTCTTAGAGGTTCTTATGGTGAAATTACTTGGGAAAATTACACCTATGGGCATTTGATCGCAGCTTGTACGCAATAAGGATTAAACTTGTATAATGAGTTAAAATTATCTAGACAACTTAAGCTTGATAAGCTTAGAGAAAAATCTCAGATAGGAGATTTATGTACCCAGTTTGGTACACTTGAATCAGCTTTCACTTTTAGGAATAAATGCCCTAGATATTCCAAAGGTGAGCAGCCTTATCGAAAAAGAAGATCTAGATATAGGTCTAAAGAAGAGCGTGAAACTAGAAAAGCCTATAGAAAATCTACTAGATTTATCAAAAATAGGTCTAAGCGAGATCTTGCTAAGATTAAGTGCTACAGATGTGGTAACTTTGGGCATATTGCTCCAAACTTTAAGCTTCAAAAGTTTAAATCTTTAGGTCTTGCTGATGATGTGCATGATCAAGTTTATGGTCTGTTATAGACTCAGGTTTAGAATCTGATTATAGTGCTGAATCTGAACCAGAAAATGATATTGAGTTGCCTAATTTATCTGATTTCGATAATGCTAATGATTGTTCTGATTGCCAAGGTGGTACCTGCACTTGTGATGATGCATTTAACAATTTGTAATCCCAGTTTGAAGATTTAAACACTCAAATCATTACTTAGGATAATATGTTAGAACTTTTGAAAGAAGTTTCGGATGAGAAACTATGGGAAGAAATTATTAATTTGTCTACTAGTTTAATACCTAGTACTTCTAAAACTGCTGATAGCAATACCTGTACACCTAAAACTGCTGATAGCAATTATTTTATGCCTTATTCTATAGCAGAAGTTAATAGACATCTTGTTATGAGTTATGCTCCTGGTAAAGATACTTCTTTTGATGATTTAAAGATTGAAGTTGAAAACTTGAAAAAAGAGATTAAATCTCTTAAACAAAATCAAATGATTTGTGATCACAAAATTTCGTAAATTGAGAAAGATATTTCTCCCACACAAATTTCTAAAGAAAAAGAAAAAATTTCCAAAGAAAGTGAATCGGACGATATTCAAAATTTCCTTGATTTAAATAATGATTATTTTTTGGGAATAATGCAAACTGTTACTGCTCATAAATGGTATATTAAATGTACCCTTTTGATTTATAATCATTTTTCAGTAACTAAAATTGTTATGATTGATAGTGGAGCTGAAGTTAGCTGCATTCAGGAAGGATTAATTCCCACAAAATATTTCCATAAAATCACTCATGTAGTTAAATCTACATCTGGACATATTCTTGATATAGAGTATAAATTTCCAAACACTCATATTTGTCAGAATAAAATATGCATACCGTATTTTTTCTTTTTGGTAAAAAATCAGTTATACCCTCCAATTATACTTGAAACTCTTTTTATAAATGCTATTTATCCTTATACTCATATTGATGCAAAAGGATTTACGGCTACTTACAAGAATAAGGAGATATCCTATTCTTTCATTATAGATCGTGTAACTAGAGATATTAATGTTTTAATTGATAGTAGCAAAAACATCTTAATTTTGTACAGCTTGAATTGCTTAGCATGAATATTTGTGATACTATGAAGTCTGCTAAGATATAAGAAAAAATTAAATTAATTTTTGAACAAATGGTTGTTAATATTTGTGCCGACCACCCCAATACTTTTTGGAATCGCAAAGAGCATATTGTTACTCTTCCATATGAAGACAATTTCTCTGAGGATAATATCCCAAAAAAATCACGACCTTGTCAGATGAATGCTGAATTAGTAGAATTCTGCAAAAAAGAGATTGATAATCTGTTACAAAAAGGTTTGATGAAGCCTTCCTAATCTTTGTGGTCTTGTACTGATTTTTATGTTAATAACGTAGCAGAAAAAGAACGTGGTGTTCCTAGGTTGGTAATAAATTACAAACCTCTGAACAAATATTTAAAATGAATTAGGTATTCCATCCCAAATAAAAAAGATTTGTTACCCCGTTTATATGATGCCAATATATTTTTAAAATTTGATTTAAAATCTGGATATTGAAAGATTCAAATTTTTAAAGAGCATACTTATAGAACTACTTTTAATGTGCCTTTTAGGCAACATGAATGGAATGTTATGTCATTTGGCTTGAAAAATGCTCCTTTTGAATTTCAGAAGATAACGAATGATGTATTTAATCCTTAGATGGATTTCATCATCGTTTATATTGATGACATTCTTGTGTTTTCTAAAATATTTGAACTGCATATCAAGCATCTTGATATTTTCAAGAAAATTGTGATATAGAATGATTTAGTGATATCTAAGCCAAAAATGGGTTTATTTTAAACAAATGTAAGATTCTTAGGACATAATATCTGTCAAGGAAAGATTACTCCTATTCAAAGATCCCTTGATTTTTCTTTTAAATTTCCTGATGTTATAACTGATAGGACTCAATTGCAAAGATTTTTGGGAAGCTTGAATTATATTTTCTCTTTTTATGAGAATTTATTTCGTCATTTTGCCCCTATTATATGATAGGCTAAAAAAGGACTATAAAGGAGCATGGATGAATAGTCATACAAATCTTGTTAAATAAATTAATCAGAAGGTTAAAACCTTACCATGTGTAACTTTAGCCAATCCCGCCTGGCAAAAAATAATTGAGACGAATGCATTTAATATTGGTTATGGTGAAATATTGAAACAAGTTAATCCCCATAATAAAACTGAATACTTGATAAGATTTCATTCAGTTAAATGGACTGATAGTCAGAAGAAATATGCTACGGTAGCTCATGAAATGCTAATCATTGTTAAATGTGTTTTAAAATTTCAGGATGACCTTTATGATTAAAATTTTTTGATAAAAACTGATGCTCGATCTGTGAAGTATATGTTTGATAAATATTTTAAACATGATGCTTCAAAGTTAATATTTTCAAGGTGGCATGCCCAATTAGCCCCTTTTGATTTTGAGATTCAGTATAAAAAAGGAATTGAAAATTCCCTCCCTGATTTTCTATTTAGGAAATATCTCAGTTAAAATGAATTTTTATACATTATTTCTTACTGAAAAAACTTTTATTACTATATTAAAGGTAATTCCGTTATACAGAGACATTCAAAAACTCATAATTGATAAAATCATCCATGATATGGTTGAAGAAGAATTTTCTGTCTTCAATTATGAAGAGATAAGAGATATTGACTGGTGTGATCTGAAAATATCTAATTAATTGTCCTCTTTGAAGTATGGCTACTGATCCACCATGGCAGATAGCCAGAGGAAAAGGACAGGGTAGACCAGGAGGAAGATCAGCCTCCGACGGAAAGAGAAATCATCCCCAACAATTAGATCATATTTAGGATCGTCATACGGATCCTCCTCTAATTCCCCAGTTATACAAATGAAAAATAGGAGTTTGATAAACTCTAAGATGCCGCAGAAAGGAGAATCTTCATCCTCAACTTAGTCGATTTATCTGGATGATATTCCATAAGACAATTTGTTATACGAGCAATTACAAGCTTATCTAGCTACTCAAAAGGGCGATACATTTACTTATTACGAAAGAAAAGGACAATGATGATATCAAGTCCTATGAACAAATTGAAAACAAAGAAATAATATTTCTTGTCGAAAATTTTAAGTTCGGAGGCAAAATGAACTGTGGAAGATACTCTACAAATATTTGATAGACAATCTATATTTTCGAGTGGGTCATACAAAATTCGTATTTATTATGAGACTATTCTCATTTTCACAGGTAGTGCAGAATTCGAGCACTTTTCTGGATATAACTTAGAAGAGAATGTTTATAACTTCTCAAAAATTGTTATTGAAAAGATCATATCTGTCGAAGATTGAGGGATGACCACAATGACAGAAAAATAGATTTTGCTTAAAGGTTCCAAGATAAATTTCACTTATTGGGACTACATTCAAGCTTTCACTAAAGCTCTTTATTATAATAATGACAGACATAAGCATACTTGGTTTATAAAGGTATGTGCAAAAATATTTACAGAACCTATCCCTAACTGGTTCATAACTTGGTGGGCTTATCATGGTCCGACCGTCCAGACATTGCCTGATCTATTCCTTAAGTTTTACAAAGAATGGACCAAAGTATCCCCACAGTTGAATGAATTATATCATGCAGATCATATCTGTAATTTGAAAAAAAATTATCAAATGTACTTCTTTACTGAATTTTCTATGCCCTAGATTCATAAATGGGCTCCGAAACTGGGATTAACTAAAGAGCAAATTCCTTGTCTATATAGGGTCTATTATAACAATTTTTGGGACAAACTGATGCGCAAGGATCTCAAAACAAAAATATTGTATGGACAAGAACTCCTGGATACTATCGGAAAAATAATTCAGAATTATTCTATAGCCCCTCAAAAGGATATTATCGAGGATAAATCGTTAAAACATATTGCTAGAAGGATCTCTTTCCATGATGGAGATAGGATCGAAATGATTGAAAAATATTTGGAAGAAGTTCGAAGAAATCTGATGAAAACAGTTGATAGCCATGATAAGTCAGATACTTTCATGAAGAGCATAACCAGCGATAATATCGCTGATGAAGAAGTTCAGGATTCTCAGCCAGTCCTCACGGATAAACCACTATCTGATGACGCCATAGCAAGAACTGAAGAATTCTTTAGACAATTAAAAGGAAAAAATAAAGTGTGATACACACAATATATTTACTGTGCAAGGGACCCGAATGTAGGACCCATAATACTATTTATAGATTCCTTTTCTTCCTATAAATAGGTGCCTTCATTTGTTAGGGAAGGCAGGAGTTTTTAATTTTTCTTTTTCATCTCTCTCTAGCTTGAAGTACTCTCCCTTCTCTCTTGTAAATTTCTCTCCAAGTTTGAATAAAAGCTTTTTGTTTAATATTACTCCATCCTTGCATCCGGCCACAAAAGGTATTTACTAGTTCTTTTAATTTAAGTCTATACTTTACTCTTTTTCCCTCTCTGGCCATGACTATGTCCGGCTAAGTAATTTCATATTTATACAATAGATCTAACTTCTCTTGTATAGTAGCCATGAAAGATCCAGACTCTATCAAAATATAAAGAAATTTCTCTACAGTTTGTTAGTTTGGTTCTGAGATGGTGGTACAGTTGAAGTTAGTACTGCTTCTATTGGCTTTGTCTTAGTGACTACGTCTAGAAAGCCGTGACTCTTAAGCCCGTTAAAAGATGAGAAAAAAAGGGCATCGCTCTTCACGATTAGAATCTCTAGACACATGGGTTTAACTCAAGTATGTATTAAATTTTGACAGGCCCTTTTCTAGGGTAAAAATATTCAATATTCCATACAGTCAATAAGCTATATGAAATACCTAGACATTTCAGTTGGTTTTTCGATATTAACTTATAGGTCTGGATGGCTGCGCGGATTACCGCCAGCCTTCAGATCATGTAATTTGGTTTTTTGATATTAACTTATAGGTCTGGATGGCTACGCGGATTACCGCCAACCTTCAGATCATGTAATCTGCCACCTTTAAAAAACCACCAAAAAATTACCTTATTTTTAACAAAACAAAACTGTCGTAGGGTACAAAATAAACCTTCCTTAATTTTGAAAATTTTAAAATTATCAAGGAGTTATTGTTACAAAATAAGAGTCTATAAAAATTTGGTCCTTTTTAATTTTTTCTTATGTTAACGCTTTTATTAAACCTTTCTTTATTAGAGTTATGCACCTAAAATTTAGGATTCTTTTGGATTAGCGTTTATATGAAAAAAGTCAATACATAACTCTAATAAGGAAAGGTTTAATAACTAAATTTTAATGAATTTTTAAATTTTAAAAATTAATAAAAAATAACAAAAAAGACAATTTTGTCTATTGCAAAGTGTTTTAATGAAGGGTAAAAAGTTTAAATCACTTTTCTAAGGTCATCACATTTTATTATATTATATTACCATGTACAGGATCTCATAGGCTGGGGTATGCCACTCAGCCTACCAGACCATATAATAATATCGGATTAAGCCTAAGTCGGAAGACCGAACCAAAGCACCAACCGAAATAGAAAAGAATCTTAAGTAGTTTTGTGACTGTATGGACTCTTTTACCCAAACATGGGGCCTGTCAGAGATTTAATAACCTTATGTTAAACCTGTGTGTCTAGAAGTTCTAATTATGCGGAAATTCGCCCTTTTCTCAACAATACGGGCTAGAGAAGCACAACTTACTAGACGGCGTCACAGAGACAAGGTTAACATAAGTGTATTGAACTCGACTATACCTCCATTTTGGAACCAAGTCAAGAAATTAAAAAGATTCTTTTATATTTTGATAGAGTCTGCAGTTTTCATAGTTAACATGTCAGCGAAGTTAGATCTTCAACATAGATATAAGAAAACTCTTTAGCCAGACATAGTCACGGCCGGACTATGGTAGAAGTTTAAGTAAATGAATATAAGTAGTAAAGAGATATGTACCTGACTAGCCGAGAACCAGACTGAAATAGTAGTATAGTAGGAAACAGGTAGCTTCTTCTTTATTTAATTCTTGAATATATTACAAAGAGAGAGAGGGATAGAGAGAGTTTTTGAAAAATAAAAAGAGAGAATTTCTGAACTCCTGCCTCTTCTCAAGAATGAGGCGCCTATAAATAATAAAAAAGGGAATCTTGCAAAGTAATAGATGGGTCCCTGTGCACAGTGATTTTACTATTACAAAGAGGAAATTATTACAGTTATATCTTATCCATCAGTCATGTGTTGTCTTTTCCTTTCCATTTCTTGATGAATGCTTCAGCTTTTTCAATTTCTTCTTCTTCTATCAGAATTTCCGGAGGTTGTGAATC
>NW_025880958.1:53292-54694 GCF_002878395.1 Capsicum annuum
AGTAAACCAAGTAAGAGAATATATACCAAAATTAGCAGAAAACCTAAAGCCTTTACAGAAAAAATTTAAAAAGGATATAGAATATAATTACAACGAAGGATATAAAAAACAAGTTCAGAAAATAAAAATACTTTGTAAAGAATTACCAAAATTACAATTCCCAGACGAAAATAAAAAATTTATATATATAGTTGAAGCAGATGCTAGTGAATATAGTTATGGAGGAGTACTTAAAAATAGATACGAAGAAAAAAAATTAGAACATCATTGTAGATACTACTCAGGTACGATTAATGAAACAGAAATAAAATGGAAAATAAATAGAAAAGAATTAGAACATCATTGTAGATACTACTCAGGTACGTTGGCGGTTAACAAAGAAAATACAAAATTCAGTTACAATTAAAGAGATTCGGAGACTAGTATTAAATATATTAAATTTTACATTTATAATTGAAGTAATTAGTACTAACAAAAATGTTATTGAAGATGATGCTTTAGAAAAATACTCAAAACCCTAACTACGCTTTCAATGAAAGTGGACAGTATAGGTAATGAAATAGAAAAGCTAAAGACTAATGAAGTTAAACTGAAATCTAAATCTATGAATCAGCTAACTCAGCAGTGTGCAAAGGTATGTCGATCGGAAGACATTAAAATTTCAGAGCTAAAAGGAGACGTTGGGACACTCCATAAAACCCATAACGTTTATCAATCTATAATTGCAGGTACAAGCAAAGGAGTTAGTGGACAAAGATATCAGAACATAATCATGAATAAGATATTTGAAAAACCATTTATATCAAAAATACAAAAAGACCCCTTGTTCATACCCCCACAAATTACCACATATCAAGATAGTTTGAACCAAGATAAAAAACTTATAACCATATAGCCCGAGGATATATAGAAAATATCTACAAAGTACAAACTTTTCTAAACCTTAACCCCAGAGCTACAAATATCCAAGAACCAAATACAAACTATATAACACAAAAATTGCAAGGCTACAACAAGCTAATCGTACTACCCAAAACCAATTCAAGCTTAATAAAAATATGTTTCGACTATGAATTATTAAATACCATATATACCCAAGATGGAGAAGAACTAACAACTATAGAAGAATTACATAAAGTATTCACCACCTATATAAGAGTAACCAAAGGAAATCTATTTTATATAAAGTTTTATACTGCACCAGCAGAGATATTATATGACGAGATCAAACCAGTTATACAAATTGTAAAAATAGGATTAACCAGAGATATGATTATACCAGAAGATATTGTGTAGCAGCCAAAGATACCCAAAATTGAGATACCTGATTTTTACGCAAATAAACGACTTATTGGAATAGCTACAATTATTCAAGAATTAGCAAATAATTATATCAATGAAA
>NW_025880958.1:54794-77593 GCF_002878395.1 Capsicum annuum
ATACAAATTGTAAAAATAGGATTAACCAGAGATATGATTATACCAGAAGATATTGTGTAGCAGCCAAAGATACCCAAAATTGAGATACCTGATTTTTACGCAAATAAACGACTTATTGGAATAGCTACAATTATTCAAGAATTAGCAAATAATTATATCAATGGAAACCCAATATGGAGCTATTATTCAAGACATCATCAAATAATTTATTCAAATTCAAGAGAACTACGACAAATAGATATGGAAGATGTTAGACAATGGATAATGACGTTACTTAACCCAGAAAAATAATCTACTGCAAGAGCAATTAGGAAAGGATTTATTTCAGACGGATTATTAACAAGATATTGCAAGATAATTGGATACAAATATCCAGACCATCAATGTTCGAGATATAATGGAGGAGATAATATTATCCCAGAAGTCCAGCTAGAATAAAAGAAAAAACCAACCAAGAAGATAAGGACGCCAGCTAGAAGATAAAAATCAACGGAGCAATAATAAAAAGACAAGGAGAAAAAAATATTAAAGGAAGAAAGCGACATATGGAGAAAAAGCTAACTTTGTGAAAAATAAGATACGTGAATCATGTAAACATTTAATAGCTTTACTATTTCTAGGATAGACTTTTTGACTTTTCTTTTATTCATTTATTAGCTTTTAGCACTTGCCATTATTAGCTTTTTAGGACAAATGTATATAGGAAACGTATAAAGTTATATTAGGACAAGTGTAAAGTAAAATAGTATACGCGTTTTCATTCTTAAGTAATAAATAGCACAGCATTTGCTCAGTTAGAGGCAAGACTTTCATGTGTTGAAAGCAAGCCTCATCCTTTGTAAACAAAATTTTTTTTGAATATTTAATAAAAAACAGATATATTTCAAAGCAAAAGCTATGGATGAACAAAGCCCAGAATTATCAAATCTACCAGAATAGGTATATTTATTTATGATTATGAATAGCTAAATTCATAAATTTCTAACAATCATGATATGATAAAATAAGTTCATGTTTGTTACTTTATAGTAGAATTATTCAAAAAATAGCATGTTAAGAAGTTTATTAGCAAAGTGGAAAAGGAGAAAAATCCCTAAGAACTATGCCATCCTAAAGGTGAAACTGGTGAGGCAAGAAAGCCGTGATAAGGGAGTAGCCAGAGTAGAGGCGTTGTTTAAGGAAAAAGTATCCAGATTACCATGCTAATAGTGACCGAAGAACATGTTATTTAAGAATAATCTAGTATATAGTAATCTAAAATGATCATATTTTGTTATGTGTATGATTGAAGGGAATATTTTGAAAATAACATCATATGAAAAATCATGACTATCTATTTATCTTATGGAATGATATATAAATTTAAAATACTTGTTTTGTATGTACTTAAAGATATAGAAATAGTAGATATAAGAAAAATTATATACGAAGAGGTATTTTATTTTAAAGAAGATTTATTAAGTTCTATAGAAAACTTACACCTATATAATGAAAGCTACTGCTCATATTTAGATAGTTGTTACTAGATGGCTATTATACAGATTAGAAATGTTAGAATATATTAGAAAATTAGAGAAAACCAAAGTGACCTTTATGAAGAAATTAATTATAGAAACCGACTCAAAGAAATAATGGAAAATCTAAAAGAGAAATTAATATGGATAAAAGAAACCTTAGAAAATTTAGAAAAAAGTACAGATAATAGTTTATATGACATAAAAAACTCATTAAGAGAAGAAGAAGGAGAGATAATTAATAGTATTAATAACCTTAATTTAGATATAAATTATAGTACAATTAGAATAAAATATTACACAGAAATTAGTAAACAAGCAACCACTTTAGAATAAAATGACAGACTATGAGTATTTAAAATATTGGAGACAAGATATGGAAGAAATAAGATTAACAGAAATACTTATGAAAGAAAATTTAATTGAATATTTTAGAACAAAAGATATAGAATATTTAGAATACCTTCAAAATAATATACAAGAATTACAAAGACTAAGAGAAAAAACTAAAGAATATTACAGTAAAGCATTTAATCAAATACCATCTAATCACTCCCAAGATATGAACATTAATAAAATTAAAATAAATACACTAAAAATAAAAATATCTAAAAAGGTAGAGAGGGGGAAATTTTATTATTAATCCATTGTCTATCAACGGTACAAAGCCTCATTCTCAGTATAGACAACCAAGTAGAATGAATAAGAAGAGGAAGGAAGAGTTTTTCTCCGTGTGTGAGAACAATATATGAGAGCTCGATCGATCATTGGTGTTACTTGAAGAGGTCAAGTCCCTTTTATCGGTACAGAAATGTCATTTTGGTAAGCACAAGAACATGTAGAACCACATTTCGACATCAGAATTTAAAACACCGTGTTACTTGAAGAGGTTAGGTCCCTTTTATAGGTACAAAGATGTTATTTAGGTAAGCACAAGATCACTTAGAACGGCATTTTCAAAATCAGAATTTGAAACTCGAGTGTTCAATGGGGTGAGAGAGGCTCAAACTCCCAACCTCAGAATCTCTCAGAGGCTATGAGACATATGCTCTAGCCAATTCCACCACCGCACCCGATATAACTTAGCAAGCATCTATAGCTGTATATATTATCAGATTTGACTCTCTCCATTTTTCCCAAGTTCCCAAGTTCTTATCTAAATATTTTCCACGATTCTGGTAAGGAACCAAGTAGAATCAAGTCTTGAATTTTTTTTATAAAACTTAATGCCCATAGAAAATAACTGATTTATAATCCCTGAAAGTTATTTAGGTGATCTGTCATGAGAGAACCATCATGGTATTTTAACCTCAACATTTGTTTTATCAAGAACATCTTATTATTTTCAGTCTTTTGAGCATACAAACTTTCAAGATGCTTTCATGGGACCGAACATGTGTCTCCCCAGAAATATGGTTCAATACATCATCGTCAACCCACTATCTAATAAAATCACAAACCTGTCTATGCAACAGTTTCACTCTTCATCGGTTTTATAGTATCAAAGATTGGTTGATGGAATTTTTTGACATAGAGTAGTTCTTCCATTATCTCATTCCAAATGACATAATTAATGCCATTCAAAATAACTATTCTACTTGTGTTGGCTTTCATTGTTTACCAAAAAATACAAATATTGCAACCCTGGGCTCTGATATCAGTTTGTTGGGTAAACGCGGAATAACAATAAAGTATTTCTAGAAAAATAATAGGAAAAAATAAAAAAATAATGACATCAAGAATTTTACGTGGAAATCCTTTAAATAAGGAAAAATTCATGGACGAAGAAGAGCAACTGATATTACTATAGTAAGGAATTTTATTTCCTGTCACAAGTATAATACTAAAGTGACTACTACATAACAAAAGAAATAACCTTCTTTTGACTCTCAACTTACTAAAATATCGCTCACTCTAATTTTTCCTTCACATACTTATTTTTTTAGTCCCTGGAATGCCTCACTGCTCTCTCTATATTATTTCTCTCAGTTTTTGGTGTGTCTTTCAAATGAGTCAGAGCTCTCAATTTATAGAGAAAGAAACAGGATGTGTAGGTCACTAATGACATACATAAAAGTTGCAACGTCCACATTTGCAACTGGAGAGTTAATTTATTGATTTCCTCTCTGCCAAAATGTTCGAAAAAGCTAGTCATAGGAAGAAAATATTTTTCCTATTTCATGAACTGCTATGAATCAATTTTCATGATATTTATGAGGCTCATCCCCATACTAAAAAGAAGAGGGAGCCATCAAATTGAACGTTGAATCACGATTCTCTATAAAGACATACTATTAAGGACAAAATATAAATATAAATTAATTATAATAAATACTATCATATTCTATTTAACACTATTGTTATATATTTATGAAGAAAAATATAAATATATTATTCCTATTATTATTTTGTCCTAAAATGTCAATATACATTTAGTTGAATTTATTAAGCCATTAAACCTTGCATTAGATAACTATTTTACATTCTAATACATTAAAATAAAACTATAACTATTAAACAATGAATCAACTAAATGACAATTGTCAAACCCCTTTTTTTTAAACCAAAAAGATTCTTTTAAAGTTCGAAAAGAGTTTTTATTATTAAAATAAAAAAATAAAAATTTATTTCGTAAAGGATTATTTACATTCAAACTCAGAGTCGACACTTGGCATAAATTGAGTGCACCAAGTCACCTTTGTATATCCTTTTTAAAAATGATTTTTGACTCTTTAAAAACTGATCCACGAACAGAGATTCTGATTAAGGAATTTTGTTGACCGAGGGGAAGGTGTTAGGCACCCCTCAATCCTGTGGTTCGACCACGATCTCTTGGTGGAGCATATTAGCTAATTTGACATTATGAATGTATAAACCACATAAAACACAAAAAAAAAATCAAACCAAATGAAAAAAAATCCAAAACAAATAATGTCAAGTTCAATTATTACAAACCGAAGTAAATAAAAAAATACGAAAATGTAAACCTACTCTATTCTAGGCTAATCCTGAACTATGCTTCATTGCTTTACTCGATGCCTCGGGACTTGACCACGAATCTCCTTCGAACATAATTTTCTCGGGGCATTCCCCGGATGAAACACTACAGATACCTCGAGGCATTCCCCGGTCAAATGGTACAATTGATCCAAAAGCAATAAAACCAAACCTTTCAACGCACATTTTCAAGCATTCCATCGATCCACAATCCCTAAATTTGTCTATCCGAACCTACCATTTGCCTACCCAACTCGACCTATCATGATACTATCATATTCATCAACATAAAAATTATTCAACTAACAAATTAAATATTCCAAATAAGATTACGAATTAGCCAACTTTCAACATCATCCCCACAATTAAGATTTACCCTCCAAATTAAGTCCAACTTCTTTGATTATCCAATTCACACCATCAATCAATATCAAAAATCAACCGCGATGATATAAAACATATCAAAATCAACAAAAACAAAATTCATACACTAATAAATTTACCACATAAAGTGTCAAACAATTAATTGATGGAGAATGAGATGAAGAGTGGACCTTAATGCCGCTTTTATTCAACTATTGCTCAATTAAATAAGACACAATCCGTACCCAGAACCTTAAATTGAACCTCAATGACGAACCATAAATTGACAAGATGAAGATCAATAGGGAAACTTTAATAGGAAGCCCAAATCACCAATTTCAGAGGAAAGCTCATACGGGTTGTCGAAACCGAACAGTATTGGGTGATTTCACCTCGCTGGCATTTTTTGGTGGAGATTTCAGCAACAATCTCGTCGAAGAAACTCCCATGCGCCCCACCCCTCTCTTCTCTCTTTCTCTTCTCTCAATTTCTGTCAAATGCCCCCTATTTTTCTACTGCTTTCTCTCCTTTGTGTATGCGACTATGTTATTGTGTGTGTTTATATCAGAAATATGGAGTTTTTTAGATAGGTGTGATATTTTTCCAATGAAGGTATGAATGTGTAGTGGAATGTGTGCTACTATAATCGTTGAAGTGTGTGAATATTGAGGGGAATTGTGAGTTTCCAGTGAGTACTTGTGAAGGAAATTTATGTGTTGTATATTGTATTGTATTGTTATGGTTTCCCCGTCAGTGAAAATGAAAAACAGAGCATCATATGTGTGTTAATGGCATGTAATTTTCATTGTGATTCTAGTGTGTGTGGAATGTTGTGAGTATTGCGTGTGTATTCTTGAAGAATATGGTGAGTTTTTTGTGTTAATGGATTGGAAAAAATGGAATATTCAAGTGGGCCCCCTCTAATTTTTCGTGTGTTCCCCCTTTTGTTATGTGAGTTGTGCGTGTATTTGTTAGGGAAAGGGGAACAAACGTGCCAAGGGTGGGGTGAGGTATGTGGGCACGGGGTTAGGGGGTTGGGTAGGGTAGTGGTTAGGTGTAAAACTTAGTTAGGATAAGGGAATATTAAGGATTGGGGATTTAATTTGTTAGGATTTGTTGTATTTGTTTTCTTGTGGGGAAAATGTAGAATGGGGTGAGGGTACATGGTAAGGTGAGGTAAAAAATGGATAAATTGGGTTTTTCGAAGGGACAAAATTAGGTGTCTATATCATGCCCCTTTTTGGGTGTAAACACAAAGTGCTTTCAGACAAAAAAAAGTAGACAACGAGACAAAATTTTGACCCGACCATTATTCAAAGAAAGAAATAGAAGGAAGAAGGACAACCGAGTTAGAGGGTCGAGTGAGGTCCCATTGAGGTTCCGATCCGCAGCTCTGTCATTACATCAAAAATTGAAAATTACAAGTTAAAACATAAATAAAATTACAAAAAATACTATCTATGCAGCTTCTTTTGGACTCTTGACTTGAGTTTCAACACCCTATTCTTCAGGCAGACTCTTGACTTATAATTTCTTTAATTTGTTGCTTGGCTTTCAATCTCATCACTTTGTTCTCCAGGAAGGCTCCTAACTTGTTATTTTTCAATATATTGACTTTTAATTTTTTTTCCATGTTGTTTGACTTTCAACTTCTTCACCATGTTGCTTGACTTGCCATTTATTCACCGTGTTCTTCAGGTGGGCTCCTGAAATTACATTAAAACTAAAAAGAAAATTATTTTAAATAAAGATTATTATAAAGAGATATTCCATTTGCTGAAAAAATAAAGTTTCAGACAACAAGAATTAAATTTTTTGCCCAGTTTATCATCAGAAAACTTTTGCGAATGTCAAATCCAAACATAACTACTTGCATGTTGCAATGATGAATCAAGACTATAACCAAGAAATGCTTCTCTTGAGAGTAAAATTAAATGACCAAGACTAGAAAGTTCATCTCTTAAGATTTAAAGTGATGAATTCTAACTAGAAAGTGCGTCTTCTAGAGATAAAAGTTTAAGTTAAAAAGTGTGCCACCTGACAAATGAAAACTAACAAGAAAGTGCGTCTCATAAGGTTAAGTGGAATGATTCGACTAGAAAATACATCTTCTAGGAATCAAGGGAATAACTCGACTAGAAAGTACATTTTCTAGGAATCAAGGGGAATGGCTCGACTAGGAAGTACATCTTCTAGAAATCAAGGGGAATGACTAGACCAGGAAGTACATCTTCTAGGAATCATGGGGGATGACTCGATTAAGAAGTACGTCTTCTAGGAATCAAGGAGACTGACTCAACCAGGAAGTACATCTTCTAGGAATCAAGGGATATGACTCGACTAGGAAGTATATCTTCTAGGAATCAAGGGGACTGACTCAACTAGGAACTACATCTTCTAAGAATCAAGGGGACTGAATCGACCAGGAAGTGCATCTTCTAGGAATCAAAGGAACTGAATCAACCAGGACATACATCTTCTAGGAATCAAGACTTAAGTTAGAAAGTGCATCACCTAACAAGTAAAATTCAAATTACCTAATTAAGAAAGTGTGTCTCCTTACCAATGCCGCTTGAATTACCAAAATAAGAAAGTGCCTCTCCTTACCAATGCCACTTGAATTACCCAAACAAAAAAGTGCGTCTTCTTACAAATGTCACTTGAATTACCCGAACAAGGAAGTGTGTCTCCTTACAAATGTTGCTTGAATTACCCGAACAAGGAAGTGCATCTCTTTACAAATGTCGCTTGAATTACCCAAACAACAAAGTGCATCTTCTTACAAATGCCACTTGAATTACCTAGACAAGAAAGAGCGTCTCCTTACAAATGCCGCTTAAATTACCCAAACAAGAAAGTGTGCCTCCTTACAAATTCTGCTTGAATTACCCAAACAAGGAAGTATGTCTCCTTACAAATGCCACTTGAATTACCTAAGAAAATGTGTCTCCTTACAAATGTCATTTGAATTAATCGAACAAGGAAATGTGCCTTCTTACATATGTCGCTTGAATTACCCACACAAAGAAATGCGTCTCCTTACAAATACCACTTAAACTATCCAGACAAGAAAATGCGTCTCCTTACAAATGCCACTTGAATTTACCAAGGAAAGGCGTCTCCTTACAAATGTCACTTAAATTACCGATACAAGGAAATCCGTCTCCTTATAAATTTAACTTGAATTATCCAAGAAAATGCGTCTCTTGGACAAGGAAGTGTGTCTCCTAGAAATATTGGATTATGAGTTTTTTCATGGTTTTGATTACCAAACCTGTGTAGCAATATTGCCTCTTATATTTATAGAAGTGAGAAATTACGGCCTTTGATGTTTAGGCTTTGAAGTCCTTGATTTGAAGGTAACATGTGTTCTTATTTCATACAACAAAAACTTGTGAGTTTAAAAACATGGTGGATGGTTTGTTGCTTTAGCTTTTGCGATAATTGCTCTTACCCTCATCACATTTAGTCCCTCTTCCAACCATTAGCGTATGTCATTGACTTGATGCATTATTGACCCAAACTCAGATTGTTAAGAGTGATTCTGAAACAAACACAGTATCTCTGCTTCACCATGCTTCTCAGATAAACCCTTTGAACCTTGAAATTTCCATGAATTTCCAAACTTGTCTGTCGATAAAACTTTCTACATGCCTTATTTTGGCTCACAATCATGTCTCTTTCATGTGCTGGCTTTTGTCTTGCTTTGTGCAATTGAACAAACTGGTAGCCAATTTTGAAATCTTTTCTCACTTGTTTTGATATGGACTTGACTCAACGATAAGAGAAAAATGACAATGATTTTTTATTTGAATAACTAACTCAAGAAAATAAAATAAAACATAAAGAGAAGAAAGAAAAGACAATGAATGTTCCCAATTGAAACAAAAAAATGAAAAATTTATCTAAAAATGATGGTCGACTCTAATGATCATGCCATACATTTGGATTAAGATGTCTGATATTCCCACCCAAACTTTCTACCAATTGTTTTTGAGTTAATGGCCCTGAAATTGAGTTACTTTCTTGGGGCAATTGCATTCGGAGACCTCATTTGGCTAGTGACGCCTTGAAAGGTTTTCGCCAACAAGCCTCTCTCATTTTTTTCTTATCTCACCTTTTCCCTATGGTGTCCGTGATGAGTTTCACTAGTGAGACTCTCCTATTTTCATTTCTCTCACCTCACAGTCGTCTTACAGTGCCCATGAGGGTTTTCACCAATAAGACTCTTTTATTTTTATCTCTCTCAACTTACCATCGTCTTATGGTGCCCGTGAGGGTTTTCACTAATAAGAATCTCTCATTTTTATTTCTCTCTTGATTCCTTATGCTGAGGATGACAAGTAGTTCCCAAAATACGTCATCATATCCATAGCATGCTTAGCCTTAACATTCTCAAAGATTGATCTGAAGGTCTTTCTTTGGTTGTAACTTGGCTTTTGGATAAAGTTAGAAATAATGGATGGCATGAGACCTAACGACACTTGAAGTGGGGTGGGACTTACAACTTTTGGAATCGACTCAAATAATGGAAATCAACCCATGCCTCAGTTTCTTTTGATTGGGTGACTCTAAATTGTGTAGTTGGTTAAATCGAGCCCGAGTAGGGAAGCCTACGTATCTCACCTATGAGATAGGAGAATCAGGTCTCACCTAGTTTTGGCAGCTCGCTCTTTTGCTTGATTTTGATTTCGTCCTTTTTTTTTCTCTTTTATTGACTCTTTTTCTTTCTTTTGGGACCTTTCTGACTCTATTTTTTCTTGACACTCTTTTTTTTCTTTCTTTTCACATATTTTTTTGAGACTTTTCTGTCTATTCTTTTGCTCGACATTTATCTTTTGAATTTTATTGACTCTATCTTGATTTCAAAAGAGAGGTATCAAAAAAATAAAACTAAAACTCAAATGGGGTAAACAAAGGATGACACAATATTTGGATAGCAGAATAAAATATATTCGTCATATCAATCCTTGAAATGCAAGTACATGTCATGTAATATGACAGTGAAAGATGAAGATCATTTGTGACATTTTTACGACACTAATTTTAATTGAGCCTGTGCGTCGCTACTTCTTCTGTAAACTCCAACTTTGTTGTATATTTCTCACATCGAATGTCTCAACACCCTACCTATTTTCTTAGATTCTTATTTTCTAACTTTAGCCCTCTAATTCAAAGTTTGTGTTTAAACTGAATTTTAAGATCTAGCTGAAAATTCTGTTAGCATGTCAAATCACTAGAATCAACATAAAATATACTGTATAAAGAAAACAAAAAACACATATTTAAAACATAAACGAAAAGGGACACTTCATTTAGTTGAGATAAAAGATAGAAGGTGTAATACCCTGATTGTTTCTTAAGCCTAAATCCGTCTTTTGAGTACATATGTATGACTTCCAAAGTGATTGATGTTTAAACTATATTGTATTTCTCTAATTTATACTTTTTTTCATATAGATCATTGAATAAGATTTCCATCGATACAAATTTCATTGAAATCCAACTTCGGACGAGGGAGTTATAGCCGTTTTACTCAGCAATTCGAATTGCCCAGGTCTGACGGTCGACCTGGCGGACCATCAGGTCCTTGGTGGACCGTCAAGTTTCCCATCAAGCCAAAGCAGTGACCCCTCTTCCTGTTCACCGTGTGAGGCCAAGATAGTGGACCATTAAAAAGTTGACAGACCGTCAAGGGGTATGTCAGGTCGAGACAGAATGTCTCGTTTCTGGCCCTTGAGTGACGGACGACTTGGTGGTCCGTCAGTTTCCTGAAGGACCGTTACTTCGATTGTCTCATCGAGGTAGAATGTTCTAATTTTGGTACTCGAGTGACGGCCGATCTGGTGGACGTCAGGAGACTTGACGAACCATCAGATCGACCGTCACAGGCCCCGATCAGTGAATTTCAGCTTTTTCAAAAGGGAATTTTGGTTATTTCCGCCCCATATGGTCTTATATATATATCTTAGTAGAGAATAGCTATTCATTTTTCTCCTTTCCTTTTCCAAGAAACATCTAGAAATTAGGGTTTCTTCCAAAACCCAAAAATTCAATCTTCTTCCAAGAAATTCAAGGATCTTCCATGGATTTCTCCAAATTGTTCAAGAATTAAGTTTCCCAAGTCAAGGGCATCAATAATCTTTGTCTAAAAGTGTGAGAAATAAGTTCCAAACAAGTTTCTACATCTCCAAAATTATAATTCAAGATATGTGGGGCTTTAACAAGAACACTCCTTTCGTTCTTGTGCCTAAAGATTTACTTTCTATTATGGATTTACATGATTTTGTAAGAGGGTTTACACCCAAGTTTCTTTATTTATGATTTATGAAATTTGAGTGGAATAATTTTGATATTTATGATTATTTCACCATCATATTTCTTAAATTGAGAATTTATTCCACGAGTTGTGTATTGTCATTACGTATTGATGATTTCTAAGCGATTTAAGACAAGTTTCATAAGTTATGCCTTTCCATGAGAAATTTGACTATTGAATATATATCGATATTTGAGATTGAAAGTCTAGAATGAGCCCTATGATGTTTCCTTGAAGCTTTTGATATTTGAAAATGATTCGAAAACCAAATGTACTCGATGTTGAGAAAGATTGTGTTGAGTTGAGTCGGGTTAAGGATCCACATAATGTTTATGATTTACATATGAGATATATATATTTATGTGTTGGTCTTTAAAATAGACCCATGAATTGATATTGATTAAGGTAGATTTTCTAACGCGTTCTGAGCTGAGTCTGGGAGGAGTATTTAGCACCGAGCGGGAAATATGGTATTTCCCCAAAACTATGTGCTACCATAGGATTGATGTTGATAGTTGTGGGCCAGAGGCCAAGTATGGGATTGAGATAACGAGATTGAGGTTGTACTCCCTGGCAAGAGTATAACACCCCCGCCAATATGGGGTTCTCTCCTTAGGAGGGTAAAACGTTGGACTCCATACAGCTCACATAGTGTAGTTATATCGGTTATAAGAAACTCCCACGTCCATAATGATCTAAGTACCATGAGTTACCGAGTCACTCTAAGTTATGAGTCAAAGAGTTTGAGTTGTGTTAAATGATTTATGAGATTTATAAAGCATATGTTATTACTAATGATTTACGGAAATGATGTTTTAAATAATTCAAGCGAAGAGAGTTATTATTGTCAACACGCATGATTTTCTTATACATTTATGATATTATTTAAAATGTTGCATCCACCCCCACATACTCAATACATTCCCAAGTACTGACTCTCATACTCTTTTGTACTCTATAATTCCTCATGATATAGGTTCAAGTGCTCAGACTCAGTAGCGACAGTGATCTTTGAGAACCTTCATCTATATTTCTGCGGTTGGTAAGTCCTTATGGTTTGAGGACCCGTGTCTCCAATTTTGTCTTGTTAATAGATGGTTATTTACTTTCAATTCAGTACGAGTCATTTGGGGATCTGTCCCAATGGCTCCTTAGTTCTATGTAGTAGAGGCTTTGTCAGACTAGTGTACCAGTGTGTATAGAGATTTCAGTATTTTATTTGTACAGGGCAGTATTACTTCGTGTTTTAGTATGTTCATGACATTGTTATTCCTCTTTATCTTAGCATGATTTGCGCTATAATGAGTTCTGAAAGTGATGACAAGCTTAGAGGGTTAGCTTGAGGCCACGTGTGGCCTTGAGCACCATGTGACATCTCGGGATAGGTTCTTACGGCGTTACAAGCTTGGTATCAGAGCCTAAGGTTCAAGGAGTCCTAGGGAGTATGACAATATGCGTTGCGTAGACTCTTGATCATTAGTGTGTAGCGCTCCACATCTATGAGCAAGAGGCTACGGGACGTTTTAGGAAAAGTTATTTCTTTCTTTCAAGATTCTATCGTGCCTATGATTGTTTCTCTCTGCTGTTAATTTGTGCTCTCTTATGACAGAAAATGCCTCCTTATAGAGCTCGCAAAAATAACGAACGACCTCAACCCATTGATATTTTAGGTGAGACGGTGTCCCATGTCGAACTTCGGGTAGCTTTTCAAGCGCTAGCCCAGGCGGTCACCGCCAATGCCTAAGCCAACACCTAGGCTACTGTTCCACCTCCGCAAGGAAATAATTCTGCTACAGCTCAAGTTCGTAACTTTATGCAAATGAATCCACCTGATTTCTATGGGTCAAAAGTAGGTGAGGACCCACAAATGTATTTAGATGAAGTGAGAAATATCACTCAGATTATGCACGTGATGGAGGAGAAGAGTGTTGAATTAGCTGCCTATCAAATGAAAGATGTTACTTATGATTGGGTGGAGATGTGGAGGAAGAGTAGAGGGTAGAATGATACTCTTGTGACTTGGTAATTATTCAAAGATGCCTTCTTAGACATATTCTTTCCCTCGGAACTGAGGGAAGCAAAATTAGAAGAATTTATGAACTTGAGACAGGTCCCCATAATAGTTAAGGAGTATTTCCATAAATTTAACCAGTTATCTAAGTATGCTCCCAGTATGATGGTTAATTGTATAACTAGTATGAGTAAGTTCTTGGCCTGTGTATCAGGTTATGTTGTGAAAGAGTGTAGATCCGCTATGCTTAATAGGGACATGGACCTTTCAAGACTAATGATTCATGCTCAGTAGATTGAAGTGGACAAAGTGAAGGAGAGAGAGAGAGAGTATGAGGGAATAAGAGAATTAGATCAGAGCAACAGGGTTATAGTTAGACTAGATTTTCTGGAGAGATCTGCCCTCAGTTCCAGAGTTGTTCTCTTGTGCTAGCGCCTTCATCAGCCAGTACTCCTACATTCAGAATTACGTTGGAGCAGGGTAATAGGCCTACTATGTCCAAGTCCCAGGACAGTGTAAGTAACAGACCTTATTCTCCCCCATGTCCAAAGTGCGGTAGAGACCATTTCGGTGAGTGCTTAGTCGGTCAGAGGGGTTGTTTTAGTTGTGGTAAGTTGGGCTACAAGTTTAGAGATTGCCCATATGCTAGACAAAGGAGTCGCGATGTTCGTCCCCAGAGTTAGACTATTAGTGCTCCAGCCCCTGTAGTTCGTCCTACTCCTCCTCAGGGTGCCTCATCTAGTACTGCAGGCGGTCAGCGTCAGAATTACTTTTATGCTATACCACCCCACCAGGAGCAGGAGAATTCACCAGATGTTGTTATTGGTATGCTCCGTGTATTTTATTTCGATGTGTATGTGTTTCTGGACCCTAGGTCAAGTCTTTTTTATGTGACTTCGTTGGTGGCTGTGAATTTTGAAATCAGTGCTAAAAAAATTTTCGAGCCCTTTCTAGTCTCTACACCAATCGGTGAATTTGTTGTTGCTAAGCAAGTATATAAAAAGTGTTCTATCACTGTTCTTAACAGAGTTATGTTTGCAAATTTGATTGAGCTAGACATGGTTGATTTTAATATTATTCTGGGTATGGATTGACTTCACTCTTGTTATAGCCGTTTTAATCAGTGATATTGGATTGCCCAGGTCTGATGGTCGACCTGGCGGACCGTCATGTCCTTGATGGACCATCAAGTGTCCCGTCAAGCCAAGGAAGTGACCCCTCTTCCTGGTCACCATGTGACGGCCAAGATGGTGGACCATCAAAAAGTTGATGGACCATCAAAGATTAAAATTTTTTGAATGTGAATCGGGAGTATACCTAGGGATAGGAGTAATCATGCACCATTGTCTCAATGTTTGGAACAAACTGGTATAGGACTCCCCAATTGGCGTGAAATTATCTTTTGCCTTTCTCTCATTGCAAATTCGGGCCTCGGATGAAACTTGGATTTAGAGGTTCCTTAATAAATTTGTAGGCGTTGAGGGACCAGGGCACACCATTGTGGATAGAAATATGGATGAGCATACGAATATGCATTGTTCAAAGGATATTGAGGAAGTGGAATAGGATTTCTTGGATTTTAGAGAAAGTAACCTTGTTGCAAGTGGTTACGTGGATCTAATATGTAAGCTCAGGATTAAGGATGACAAAATTGGTGGATTAGACCTCTCAAACTTTACTTTGGCCCTGGCATGAAAATAGGTACGTTTTCCTTCTTCTTTCCTTCAGTTTCCTTTCATTGATTGGAATATCGTCCCAAATGTTTCACATAATCCTTCTGTCCATCAGACTCTCCAAATTTTAATGTCTCAAATCTTGGAGGAAGGTTAACACTTAAAAATATGCCCCAGTTTTTATATGAAACATCTTCATAGCCATTAAGTCCCAGAGAACTTTTCATATAATTTTCTACACTCTTCACTTTCCCCACTATTTTCTCTGGCTTTTCTGGCATGCGAGACTTCTTGGTAAGAAATTTTGGTGGTCCACTTAACTTAACTGTAAGCTCAAGATTATAACAATGATCATCAAGAGTATTGAAAGTGGATTCACTAGTGGATTAGGGAAGCACAATTATTGGATTGATAGCCAAAGTGGAAGCCTCAGTAGAAGGTTGAGTAACAAAAACACAGATGAAATGTGGTGCTATGAATGTGGTAGGCTTATACTGAGGAGATAAAGAAAGAGTGGTGGAAGTATTGGGGTGCATTTGACATGGAATGGATTCTGCAGCATGCTGTGGTGCATCAACAACAACAGTAGGAAACTGACTTTGCAATTTTGGTGGAAGACTCAAGGTATTTGCAGGGTTAATAGTGGTGAGTGGAGGAAGAGGCAACCACTAGCCCAAGCTCTATACATTTCCATCATTTGTTGCCTTAGTCTCAAATTCTCTTTCTTTAAACTCTCATTTTCCTGACTTATTGTTTGATCCATGAGGTCACTCTCTATATCCTTGTTGGACACAACTAAACCTCCTTTAGATTTGGTGTGATGTAGAGGACCAGCCACAATGTCACAAACCAACTACCTAAGACTGACTTAACAAAAAATAACAAATGTGTTAGAGTTCAACACTTTTTCAAAACCTCTTTTTCCTTTATTTTTCTTTTGAAAATATCATCGAACCCAAGAAGGGCACCTACGTGTCTCACTCCTATTGAAAAAAAATCTTTTTGGAGTTTTTAAATTATGAATGCTCACCAAAGAAAACAAAAGGAAAATCTTTTGATGTTTTTGTTTTTGACATATGAGTGCAAAAGGTAAAAATCTTTTTGAATTTTTGAATTGCAAAAAACAAAAGTCATACCAAATTCTAAAAGCTACAAAACTCTTTTTTTTACTCACTTTTTTTCTTTTTCTTCTTTTTTCAACCTTTCCTTGCCAACACACTTTTCTTTAATTCAAGAATATGGTTTTCCCCAAATCAGTCTGTCAAATGACCCTATAACCCTCAAATATGCAACAAGTAGCACATACGGATGCTTGAGGGTGAGTCTCCTATAAAGGAACAAGTGGGTCTCGTTTGGTCTCAATATGATGCAGATAAGCATGACTTAAAGGCTGACGTACGCTGGGTTCCACTAATAAGGTTGTTCAAGGGAGCGTATGGTCGTTAGTGGCTGCGATTGCTTTCCACCTATTCCATACCAGCCGATGGCTCCCACTCCTAAAATAAGGGTGACTCAACTAGAGGTCGTGTACACAACGTGTACTACAGAACTTGTTGTAGAAAGAATTGACTTGGGTTATGCAAATGATGTCAAATATAAAGCGGTAACACATAAGAGGAAAAAATTGTAAACACATAGCAAGTAGGCACTCAACAATGATATAAAAAATTCGAACAATAACACAAAGAACGTCTATACACCCATAATGTCTAACTAAGTCGATACAACTATAAAAAAAAGCTCTAATTCTGAAAATCCACAGCAAAGTCGCTAGAGCTGTCAAACCTTTTTTTTAAACCAAAAAGATTCTTTTAAAGTTCAAAAAGGTTTTTTATTATTAAAATAACAAAATGAAGATTTATTTCAAAAAGAATTATTTACATTTAAACTCAGAGTGTCCACTTGGCATAAATCGGGTGTGCCAAGTCACCTTTGGATATCCTTTTTCAAAATAATTTTTGATCTTTTAAAAATTGATCCACGAATAGAGATTCTAGTTAAGGAATTCTGTTGACCGAGGGGAAGGAGTTAGGCACCCCTCGATCCCATGGTTCGAGCACGGTTTCTAGATGGAGCATATCGGCTAATTTGACACTATGAATGTATAAACCACATAAAACACACAAAAATAATCAAACCAAACAAACAAAAATCCAAAACAAATAATGTCTAGTCCAATTATTACAAACCAAAGTAAATAAAAAAAATGCGAAAATGTAAACCTACTCTATTCTAGGCTAATCCTGAACTACGCTTCATTGCTTTACCCAATGCCTTGGGCCTTGATCACAAATCTCCTTCTAACACAATTTCTCAAGGCATTCCCCAGATGAAACACTACAAATACCTCGGGACATTCCCCGGCCAAATGGTACAATTGATCCAAAAGCAATAAAACCAAACCATTCCACACACATTTTCAAGCATTCCATCAATTCACCATTCCTAAATTTGCCTACCCGAACCTACCATTTGCCTACACAACTCGACCTATTATGATACTATCATATTGAACGAAATAAAAATTATTCAACTAACAAATTAAATATTCCAAATAAGATTATGAATCAGCCAACTTTCAATATCATCCCCACAATTAAGATTTACCCTCTAAATTAAGCTCTACTTCTTTGATTATCCAATTCACACCATCAATCAATATCAACAATCAACTGCGATGATATAAAACATATCAAAATTAACGTAAACAAAATTCACACTCCAAAAAATTTACCACATGAAGTGTCAAATAATTAATTGATGGAGAATGAGATGATGAGTGGACCTTAATGCCGCTTTTATTCAAGTATTACTCAATTAAATGAGATGGAATCCAGACCGAGAACCTCAAATTGAACCTCAATGATGAACCATAAATTGACAAGATCAAGATAAATAGGGAAACTTCAACAGGAAGCCCAAATCACCAATTTCAGAGGGAAGCTCATATGGGTTGTCGAAATCCGAATGGGATTGGGTGATTTTACCTAGCCGCCATTTTCCGGTGGAGATTTCGGAAACAATCTCATCAAAGGAACTCCTACGCGCCCCACCTCTCTCTTGTCTCTTTCTCTCTCAATTTCTTTCAAATTCCCGCTATTTTTGTACTGTTTTATCTCCTTTGTCTGTGCGACTGTGTTACTGTGTGTGTATATTGGAAATATGGAGTTTTTCCGGTTGGTGTGATGTTTTTCCAGTGAAGGTATGAATGTGTAGTGGAGTGTGTGCTACTGTGATCTCTGAGGCGTGTGAATATTAAGGGGAATTGTAAGTTTCCAGTGAGTGCCTGTGAAGGGAATCTGTGTGTTGTGTATTATATTGTTATGGTTTCCTCGTTAGTGAAAATGAAAAACAGCATCATATGTGTGTTACTGGTATGTAATTGTCATTGTGATTCTGGTGTGTGTGGAATTTTGTGAGTATTGTATGTGTATTCTTGAAGAAGATGGTTAGTTTTTTTTGTGTTAATGGATTGGAAAAAAATGAAATATTCAAGTGGGGCCCCTCTATTTTTTTGTGTGTCCCCCTTTTTGTAATGTGAGTTGTGTGTGTATTTGTTAGTGAAATGGGGAAAAAAAACGTGTCAATGGTGGGTGAGGTGTATGGGCATGGGGCTAGGGGGGTTGGGTAGTGGTGAGGTATAAAAATTAATTAGGATAAGGGAATATTAGAGATTAGAGATTTAATTTATTAGAATTTGTTGTATTTATTTTCTTGTGAGGAAAGTGTAGAATGGGGTGAGGGTACATGGTAAGGTGAGGTAAAAAATGAATAAATTAGATTTTTGAGAGGGACAAAATTAGGTATCTACAATAATATATGGCTAGATAAGAACCACATGGTATTGATAATTTATGGATACGGCAATATGATGCTTAGGTTGAACCAAGATATTATTGATTTGGTTCTACAATTAATAAATAGAGGTTATATATTAGTTGTAACGATCCATGACATGATAGTAGGGGGAGACTCAGTTTGATTTAGCCCGTTCTTATTTGTCTTGGTATTAGATGAATTGATAAGTCATATTCAAGGTGGGGTATAGTGTACAATGTTTGCAGAATATATAATTGATTGTCGAAACTTTCTACGGAGTTTAATGTCAAATGAGAAGTTTGGAGATAGACATAAAGTTGAAAGAATTCAGGTTCAGCAAAACCAAATTAAATATTTTGGGTGCAAGTTCAAAAATGTTACATATGCGGTTGACATGGAAGTGAGACTTGAAACAATAAAAAAAAATGATGTCATACATCGCATTGATACAAGGTGGTCAAAATGAAGGCTCGATTATGTTGTTGAGGCGGAGTGTTGTACATGCTTTAAGTCCAAAGCACTGTCAACGGTCCAATTAATAACTAGCGAGTAATTTCATGCATGATCACTTAATTTTGTGTCTATTACGCAATGGTCATTTTTTTTCACTCATTACACAAAAGTCATTTTATTTTGCTCCGACCTTCACAAAAGTCACTATGACCGAATTTTACAATAAACCCACTAAAAAAATGATGTGGCAACCTTAATTAGTTCTTAAATTTAAGAGAATATAATATGTTACCCATGTCTTGACTCTTTTTATATGTGTCCAACCCAATTTCTCTTATGGATTATATAACGAAAGAATATCAATTTCTTAATAGATTAGGCTACCTAACGAAGACTATTTTCATAAAAAAAATTGATTGTTATTTTTATGAAACGTTTCATAATATTGCATTCATCTACCAAAAAGGTGCATCGAAAAAGAGTAATAAACAAGAAAAATTCTTCAAAACACATAAAATAGAAATACATATATAATATTATTTTTTTAAAATTATTTTAATTCTTTGAAGATAAATCAATATGCTCATGATAGTTTTAAAATAAAATATTTTTAATTTTTTCATCGATTAAGTATTGTCAAAATTTGTACAAATAATATTATTGACAATTGTGTCTATAAAAGTCATAAGATATAAGTAATTTAATAGATAAAATAAATTATTGAACTTTTAATTTTTATAGTTGTCAATTGAATTAATTAAACAATATGTAATTTTTCAGAAACTGAATATTATAATAAAAAGTTCTAAGAGAATTAACTGATTAGTCAAACAATTAAAAGTACAAAGACAAACTCAATAAATAAAGTACTTTATTATATTATTATTATATACCGAATGTAAAGATCCAAGTGGCAAGAAATGTATGAAAAAAATAATTTATCAACTACATGTCACAATTTTAGAGAGAGAAAAGTAATTTTATCGACGACATGTCACAATTTTAGTGGGATAAAAGTAATTTTATCAACTACATATAACAATTTTAGATGAAAAAAGTAATTTACCAACCACATGTCACAAATTTAGAGGATTTTTTTAAAAAATTGAAATTATCATAATCATATCAATGTCATAATTTTATAGGAGAAAAATAATTTACCAACACGCACCTTAATTTTAGAGGATTTTAAGAAAATTAAAACTACCATAGTGTCATTGTGAGGACTACCAAATTTTGGTATCCTCCCTTATATATAAGTATAATTTTAGTTCCATAAAAATATCAATCAATTTTTTTTTTATGAAAATAGTATATACTAGGTAGTCTAATCTATTAAGAAATCAATATTCTTCTGTTATATAATTCATAAGAAAAACTGGGCTGGGCACATATAAAAAAGATCAAGATATAGGTAATATATTATATTTGCTTAAATTAAAATTAAAAAGTAATTAATGTTGTCACATCATTTTTTCAGTGAGATTATTATAAAATCTGGTCATATGACTTGTGATGGCCGGAGCAAAGTAAAATGATTTTTGTTTAATGAATGAAAGAAAAATAACTTTTGCGTAATAAACACAAAATTAAGCGATCATGGATGAAATTTACTCAATGGCTAGCCCTCTCAAGTCTCTAACACTTTCGAATTTGTACCTGCTTTAGGTACAGTGCACCGTCATTCCAAAGCACCGTCAACGGTCCAATGAATGACTCGCCCTCTAAACACTGTCAAATTTGTACCAGCTTTAGGTACAATGCACCGTCAATGGTCCAATCAATGACTAGCCCTCTCAATACTATCGAATTTGTACATGCTTTAGGTACAATGCACCATCGACGATCGAGGTCGTGTCATTCCTAAGCACCATCAAAGGTCCAATCAATGACTATCCCTCTCAACACTGTCGAATTTGTACCTACCTTAGGTACAATGCCCCGTCGACGGTCGAGAGACACTCTGAAATTCATTCAACGTGTTGGATCTATAATTTCAATTAATAGAATTTACTCCATTTCTTTTTAAATTTGAATTGAGATGAATCATTAACTTTAGGTACAATGCACCGTCAACAGTCCAATCAATGACTAGTCCTCTCAACACTATCGAATTTGTACCTGGTTTAGGTACAATGCACCGTCGACAATCGAGGCCGCGTCATTCCAAAGCACCATCAAAGGTCCAATCAATGAGTAGCCCTCTCAACAATGTCAAATTTGTACCTGCCTTACGTACAATGCACTGTCGACGGTCAGGAGAGACCCCCCCCAAAATTCATTCAATGTATTGGATCTATAACTTCAATTAATAGAACAACCCTCTCAACACTATCGAATTTATACTTGCTTTAGATACAATGCACCGTGGAAAATATGTTATCAATTTTTTTTATTTTTATTATATTTCCTTTTTTTCGTCATTTCCTCAAATTAGAGGAAACTTAAGGACCAGTTACTAACAAAGATTTGGAGAAGTTTGTGCACCAATCAAATTGGACTAATTCCATCATAAATAATAAAAGCATAAAATACCTAAACAATTCCTCAAATAAGATTGTCAGATTCTCGCAATCAAAATAGATAAAACCCATGGTTGGTGGGGCACTTTCATTGTGCAATTTTTATGTTTAAAAATAAATGACTCTGTGAAATATATTTACACTGAAGGTTCTCTAGTATATGCATGAGCGCCTTCGGTGGATATCTTAAATTTTGAAGTTTATTTTTCATCAAACAACTTAAATGTATATTCTAAAATCAAAAAAATCTAAAAAAAGATCTTTTCTACACTAAACGTGACTACTGAAGGTGTAGTTTTTCCATACCTCAAAGTTTCATGTATGCTAAGGCTTCTTTAACCAAATTATAAAGACGTCAGTGAACCCTCTCATAGATATCAATATTTCTTTCCAATTTCACCCGATGTGATCGCTCTTTCGTTCGCCATTATAGTAAAAACTTTCTCCCCAAGCAGACGTAACAATAAAAATTCATTTAAAAAAAAAAATCATAGCATTATCGGGAAGGTGGGGATCACTGCTTCTTGCTTTAATCAAACATTCAAATTAGAAAATACATCTTCAAACGGTAACTTTTTGCATTATGTTTAATTTTTGCATTTTATTGCTTTTCTAATTTGTATATTAAATTTTTACTAGGTTTATTTATTGATTATTGTGTTTATTTGATCATTGCTTTAGCCTTTCAGGATATTACCGAATAAATAAACGTGGCAGATAATTAATACACGATTAAAAAAGCAATAAAAGGTAAAAAAAAATTACATTTTTTAGATTGCGTTTTCTGATTTGACCGGTTGGACAAATTTTCCGGATAGAAATGCTCCTCACCTTTCAAATAATGTTGCGGAATATTTTTTTTAGTGTATCAAACAAATTTTGTAGCACCTATTTAAGGATAAAGTTATTGTACAATGATAAACGAAGGGGAGACCAAATATATTGAAAGAAACAAAGACTAATGATATTTATGGAGAAGGCTTACTAAGGTAAGGGCGTCATTATAATTTGATTAAAAGTACCTTAGTTTGCATGAGCCTTATATGGTCTAGAACTTTAATCGTCATATTATTGCAATTTTTTTTTTTCTAAATCGAAGGCTAACGTCACTGTAAAATTATTGACGAA